>NW_027265033.1:0-26996 GCF_036320965.1 Panulirus ornatus
GTCAATTAACACCTAATCTAATAACGCTCTCTGGCCATCTCTCCTACTTACATAAGTATACTTATGTATATCTCGCTTTTTAAACCAGGTATTCCCAATCATCAGTCCTTTTTCAGCACATAAATCTACAAGCTCTTCACCATTTCCATTTACAACACTGAACACCCCATGTATACCAATTATTCCCTCAACTGCCACATTACTCACCTTTGCATTCAAATCACCCATCACTATGACCCGGTCTCGTGCATCAAAACCACTAACACACTCATTCAGCTGCTCCCAAAACACTTGCCTCTCTTGATCTTTCTTCTCATGCCCAGGTGCATATGCACCAATAATCACCCACCTCTCTCCATCAACTTTCAGTTTTACCCATATTAATCGAGAATTTACTTTCTTACACTCTATCACATACTCCCACAATTCCTGTTTCAGGAGTATTGCTACTCCTTCCCTTGCTCTTGTCCTCTCACTAACCCCTGACTTTACTCCCCAGACATTCCCAAACCACTCTTCCCCTTTACCCTTGAGCTTCGTTTCACTCAGAGCCAAAACATCCAGGTTCCTTTCCTCAAACATTCTACCTATCTCTCCTTTTTTCACATCTTGGTTACATCCACACACATTTAGGCACCCCACTCTGAACCTTCGAGGAGGATGAGCACTCCCCGCGTGACTCCTTCTTCTGTTTCCCATTTTAGAAAGTTAATACAAGGAGGGGAGGATTTCTGGCCCCCCGCTCCCGTCCCCTCTAGTCGCTTTCTACGACACGCGAGGAATACGTGGGAAGTATTCTTTCACCCCTATCCCCAGGGATAATATACATATATATATACATATACACATACACACACATACACATACATACGCACATATACACACACATACATATATATACATATGAGAAATGTAAGAGACAATTTAGAAAACTGAAACTTCTAGCTTGAAATGAATGAAAAAAGAGAATGTCACATAATGGTTCAACCTCTGGCTATGGAAAAAAGGAAATGTATAATTTATTTACACAAACGTCAATAGCAGTTCTCATCAATTTAACCACTGTATCAATAAGCTTCAATGTCTAAGCTACATTTTTCTCCAATTTCACTATTTTCCTTCACATTTTCAATTGTGTCTGAAGGTTCTACTTCAAGAGTGATTGTTTTTCCAGTAAGGGTCTTCACATCTTGGTTACATCCACACACCTTTAGGCACCCCACTCTGAGCCCTCGAGGAGGATGCTTTACTTGTGGTGCTGACTTCCCTCTTTAAATTTGATCGCCGTTTCCCGCGTAGTTCACTTTTTTTCTGAGACTCCTGTGACTCTTGAATGATGGCTCCTAAGGATGTACACCTGCAGGCCGGCGGAAGGACAGTGTGCCAAGCTGATCTCGTCAAAGTCGTCTTAAACTCCTCACTATGACTTCTGTGTCCGAGTGTGGAGAGCAACTGTAGCTCCTGCCTTCTTCCATCTGCTTCCTCGTGCGAACTTCATGGCGTCCACGGCTGAATGTTTACACTTTTGAGGGATGACTGAACACACACAATGAATATATCCTATATATATATATATATATATATATATATATATATATATATATATATATATATATATATATATATATATATATTGTGTTGAAACCTGGAGTTTGAATCAAATGCCGTAAATGATGGGCCTAGTTTTGAAATTCCATGATACGGTGTGGGAACGAAGTAAGAATAATGTTTTCCTTCTTTCAATGGTAAGTTAGAATTCAGAAGTCACATAAGATACACAGAAGGATATGTTTTATCAGGTGTTGACCTGATCCAGTGCTGTCTTACATATCTTATTAATCATTCTCTCCGTATCCTAACCTCAACATGCTCTTCTTACTATCACACATCTCTCTTATATTGTCCTTTCTGACTTGGGTAAACCTCCTAATACTGTCTTGGGGAATTTCATATAAACACTTCTACCCATAATCATTCTTCTACATGCAAGGTCCAGCCCATTTATGTATTATATATTACAGTGGTCAACAACATTTGAACTGGTTTATTCCTCAGGTGTATCTACACGCAAGAGAGCCATAACCAACAAACTGTTTGATACAAGGATGGTTGATGGCAAGAGAAGGTCACAGGATGGCTGATGGCAAGAGAAGGTCACAGGATGGCTGATGGCAAGAGAAGGTCACAGGATGGCTGATGGCAAGAGAAGGTCACAGGATGGCTGATGGCAAGAGAAGGTCACAGGATGGCTGATGGCAAGAGAAGGTCACAGGATGGCTGATGGCAAGAGAAGGTCACAGGATGGCTGATGGCAAGAGAAGGTCACAGGATGGCTGATGGCAAGAGAAGGTCACAGGATGGCTGATGGCAAGAGAAGGTCACAGGATGGCTGATGGCAAGAGAAGGTCACAGGATGGCTGATGGCAAGAGAAGGTCACAGGATGGCTGATGGCAAGAGAAGGTCACAGGATGGCTGATGGCAAGAGAAGGTTACAGGATGGCTGATGGCAAGAGAAGGTCACAGGATGGCTGATGGCAAGAGAAGGTCACAGGATGTCTGATGGCAAGAGAAGGTCACAGGATGGCTGATGGCAAGAGAAGGTCACAGGATGGCTGATGGCAAGAGAAGGTCACAGGATGGCTGATGGCAAGAGAAGGTCACAGGATGGCTGATGGCAAGAGAAGGTCACAGGATGGCTGATGGCAAGAGAAGGTCACAGGATGGCTGATGGCAAGAGAAGGTCACAGGATGGCTGATGGCAAGAGAAGGTCACAGGATGGCTGATGGCAAGAGAAGGTCACAGGATGGCTGATGGCAAGAGAAGGTCACAGGATGGCTGATGGCAAGAGAAGGTCACAGGATGGCTGATGGCAAGAGAAGGTCACAGGATGGCTGATGGCAAGAGAAGGTCACAGGATGGCTGATGGCAAGAGAAGGTCACAGGATGGCTGATGGCAAGAGAAGGTCACAGGATGGCTGATGGCAAGAGAAGGTCACAGGATGGCTGATGGCAAGAGAAGGTCACAGGATGGCTGATGGCAAGAGAAGGTCACAGGATGGCTGATGGCAAGAGAAGGTCACAGGATGGCTGATGGCAAGAGAAGGTCACAGGATGGCTGATGGCAAGAGAAGGTCACAGGATGGCTGATGGCAAGAGAAGGTCACAGGATGGCTGATGGCAAGAGAAGGTCACAGGATGGCTGATGGCAAGAGAAGGTCACAGGATGGCTGATGGCAAGAGAAGGTCACAGGATGGCTGATGGCAAGAGAAGGTCACAGGATGGCTGATGGCAAGAGAAGGTCACAGGATGGCTGATGGCAAGAGAAGGTCACAGGATGGCTGATGGCAAGAGAAGGTCACAGGATGGCTGATGGCAAGAGAAGGTCACAGGATGGCTGATGGCAAGAGAAGGTCACAGGATGGCTGATGGCAAGAGAAGGTCACAGGATGGCTGATGGCAAGAGAAGGTCACAGGATGGCTGATGGCAAGAGAAGGTCACAGGATGGCTGATGGCAAGAGAAGGTCACAGGATGGCTGATGGCAAGAGAAGGTCACAGGATGGCTGATGGCAAGAGAAGGTCACAGGATGACTGATGGCAAGAGAAGGTCACAGGATGTCTGATGGCAAGAGAAGGTCACAGGATGGCTGATGGCAAGAGAAGGTCACAGGATGGCTGATGGCAAGAGGTCACAGGATGTCTGATGGCAAGAGAAGGTCACAGGATGGCTGATGGCAAGAGAAGGTCACAGGATGGCTGATGGCAAGAGAAGGTCACAGGATGGCTGATGGCAAGAGAAGGTCACAGGATGGCTGATGGCAAGAGAAGGTCACAGGATGTCTGATGGCAAGAGAAGGTCACAGGATGGCTGATGGCAAGAGAAGGTCACAGATGGCTGATGGCAAGAGAAGGTACAGGATGGCTGATGGCAAGAGAAGGTCACAGGATGGCTGATGGCAAGAGAAGGTCACAGGATGGCTGATGGCAAGAGAAGGTCACAGGATGGCTGATGGCAAGAGAAGGTCACAGGATGGCTGATGGCAAGAGAAGGTCACAGGATGGCTGATGGCAAGAGAAGGTCACAGGATGGCTGATGGCAAGAGAAGGTCACAGGATGGCTGATGGCAAGAGAAGGTCACAGGATGGCTGATGGCAAAGAGGTCACAGGATGGCTGATGGCAAGAGAAGGTCACAGGATGGCTGATGGCAAGAGATAGGTCACAGGATGGACTGGATGGCAAGAGAAGGTCACAGGGATGGCTGATGGCAAGAGAAGGTTACAGGATGCCTGATGGCAAGAGAAGGTAGGCACAGGATGGCTGATGGCAAGAGAGGTCACAGGATGGCTGATGGCAACAGAAGGTCACAGGATGGCTGATGGCAAGAGAAGGTCACAGGATGCGATGGCAAGAGAAGGTCACAGATGGCCTGATGGCAAGACAAGGTTACAGGATGTCTGATGGCAAGAGAGTCACCAGGATGGCTGATTCGTCAACAGAGGGTACTGAGAGAGGCTGATGGCAAGAGGTCACCAGGATGGATGATAGGCAAGAGAAGTCACAGAGTGGCTGATGGCAAGAGAAGGTCACGAGATGTGCTGATGGCAAGAGAAGGTCACTGGATGGCTGATGGCAAGAGAGGTCACAGGATGGCTGATGGCAAGAGAAGGTCACAGGATGGCCTGATGGCAAGAGAAGGTTATCAGGGATGTCTGATGGCAAGAGTAAGGTTACAGGATGGCTGTTGGCAAGAGAAGGTCACAGGGATGGCTGATGGCAAGAGAAGGTCACAGGATGTCTGATGGCAAGAGAAGGTTACAGGATGACTGATGGCAAGAGGTCACAGGATGGCTTGTATGGCAAGAGAAGGTCACAGGATGGCTGATGGCAAGAGAAGGTCACAGGATGGCTGATGGCAAGAGAAGGTCACAGGATGGCTGATGGCAAGAGAAGGTCACAGGATGTCTGATGGCAAGAGAAGGTCACAGGATGGCTGATGGCAAGAGAAGGTCACAGGATGGCTGATGGCAAGAGAAGGTCACAGGATGGCTGATGGCAAGAGAAGGTCACAGGATGGCTGATGGCAAGAGAAGGTCACAGGATGGCTGATGGCAAGAGAAGTCACAGGATGGCTGATGGCAAGAGAAGGTCACAGGATGGCTGATGGCAAGAGAAGGTCACAGGATGGCTGATGGCAAGAGAAGGTCACAGGATGGCTGATGGCAAGAGAAGGTCACAGGATGGCTGATGGCAAGAGAAGGTCACAGGATGGCTGATGGCAAGAGAAGGTCACAGGATGGCTGATGGCAAGAGAGGTCACAGGATGGCTGATGGCAAGAGAAGGTCACAGGATGGCTGATGGCAAGAGAAGTTACAGGATGTCTGATGGCAAGAGAAGGTCACAGGATGGCTGATGGCAAGAGAAGGTCACAGGATGGCTGATGGCAAGAGAAGGTCACAGGATGGCTGATGGCAAGAGAAGGTCACAGGATGGCTGATGGCAAGAGAAGGTCACAGGATGGCTGATGGCAAGAGAAGGTCACAGGATGGCTGATGGCAAGAGAAGGTCACAGGATGGCTGATGGCAAGAGAAGGTTACAGGATGTCTGATGGCAAGAGAAGGTCACAGGATGGCTGATGGCAAGAGAAGGTCACAGGATGGCTGATGGCAAGAGAAGGTCACAGGATGTCTGATGGCAAGAGAAGGTCACAGGATGGCTGATGGCAAGAGAAGGTCACCAATGTTTATTCCTCCAACAGAAGGGTACTGAAAGAAGGATGGCTTATGGCAAGAGAAGGTCACAGGATGGCTGATGCCAAGAGAACGTCAGCAATGTTTATTCCTCCAACAGAAGTGTACTGAAAGAAGGATGTCTGATGGCAAGAGAAGGTCACAGGATGGCTGATGGCAAGAGAAGGTCACAGGATGGCTGACGGCAAGAGAAGGTCGGTCACCAATGTTTATTCCTCCAACAGAAGGGTATGGAAATAAGTCAGTATAAGTAAACTTCATTCACCTGGATAACCAGAAACCTTTGTAGTTGATTACATGAGTGTGGCTTTTCCACATTTCAGCTGGTTTGTCCAGACAAACACCTTATGTACACAGTTTCCCATTCTGTCCTTCCACCATGCCTTCAGCTTTCATTCTGATATTTCTTACACACACACACACACACACACACACACACACACACACACACACACACACACGTTGTGTTAGTATTGCTTGCTTCTCTTATTTCTATACTTCCTTAACACTCATATCCCACTTTACTGACCTCTACCATACATCCTTTTCTAATTTCCTCATTTGATATGCTGTTTATTCTGCTAATCCCACATACCTTCAAACATTCTGCTTCACCTTCTTGCATTTTTTATTGCATTCTGCACTTAAAGTATATCGCCTTTATAAGAAATCCTTTTGAAATTTTAAAGGAATTTCAGTTTGTTTAGTTTTATACTGGAAGAAGCCCATGATTTTGCCCATGACCATGCTGTAGGTGGTCTGAACTTGAAGTAATGGATATTTGCTAATTCTGGTGAGCAAATCAGTAAGTTCCTGGTCAGTTACTGAAAAATGCTGGAATGAAAATATAAAAGTTAGTTCAGTTGTTGATCTTAGTTAACCTTGAAAGCACAACTGTAGGTGATGTTAACACTTGTTGGTTCTCTTGGATGTTCATTTGATACTCAGTTGTTGTAACCATATTTTCAGGTAGATGTAGTTATACCATAATCATATTTCATGATAGTCCACATACCTGACAATCTAGCTATCTATCTATATCTCTGATGCCTGCTCCCTGAGAAGATTAACCTAGAACTATGGACTTTTTTTTAGAAGTATGCCAGATACACACTACAGCACCATTGGTGACGGTCAGCTGTATTTTCTGGCATCCCAGAAAGCTTTGCAAACAACGAATTTTTTCATTTTCTGCCTATATTATTTTCCACTTCTGCCTTTCCCTGTCTTTTTGCCTTCTTCCCAGAGGAACCAGGTATGTGTTATGAGTTTTCATGTGCACCAAGTCAAGGATAAAACTTTTGGATGCTTCAGCTCCTTTGTGCTTAGCCTCCCACTAGGCTCACTCCAGACTTTGCTGAGCTGCCCTCTTACTCATCCAAGCAGTGCAGGGAGTCGAATCCTCTCTCCCTTCTGCACCACCATTACATGTACCCTTTATCCTGAGTGTTTACTTTTGAGTCCTTTCAGTGCATTAGGCAAGAAGCCATGAATTCACATACTTAATGACCAAATCGCTAACATTCTTTCATCTGCCATCCAAAGACAGTGTATGGATGATACCTATGAGGTTGTTTTTGAGCAACCAAACTACCAAAGTAAATAGCCAGCTTCCATGCTTCTACAGTGTGGGATTCTACCATAGGTCATAGGTGATGCATCTGTCTCCACTACTGGTGCAAGAATGTTCCTTTCCTCTGAGGTTAGCAGCCATCAAAGCCTGTTAGTGACAGATATTTGACAGGAACTGTGCTAGTGACAGATCCCTTGATGCTCTGAAGACCATAAGGTTTCAGGAAGGCAAAAGACAGTAGTCCTCTCATTTAAAGGTGCCATGTGATGCTACATTTGTTCCTTTTATCCCCAGGAAGGACAACAGTAAGATCATATTCTAGTTCCTCCATCCTTAGGAAGGACAATGTTAAACTCAGTTAACCACCAAGTAGGACAAACTGTGCCTAGTTTAAAGTGGTGAGATGCATTTATTCATGCCATACCCCATAGACTGACAATCTTGTCTCCAGTCTTTTGCTCTCTGACATCCCCCATCTGCCTCCATATGCTGTTACCATCAAAGCCTTAAAAAAGCTGAAGCTAGGGAGTTTGCCTTTCTATCCCTCAGTTTAGACCACTTTGTTTTGTGGAAATGAAAGCTCTGAATACCTTGTTAATTTGGCCTCTTTTGGTGTTGAGGGACCTACCAGGTGTTTTTAAAAGCTTGTATGCTCTTTAAGAATGGACAGACCCTAAACTGTGTTAGATTTGTGTGGAATGAGGGGAAACTAAGTCGACCCATGTACCATCTTAAATATGGTAGTCCTGCCCCTGTGCTTGATGTGCGAGTAGGTCCATAGCATAGTCTCCTGTTTTCACTGCTGGAATACAGATTCTGTCTTCTGGTTTTATTTAAGAAAGATGGTTTATGGCTAGTGTACACAGTCTTATCAACATACTCCAAGAAACTAAAGGCAGCTGTATCTTGTCAGACTATGGTAGATGGCAATGATAATTCTGAGGATGCTATGCCCTTGAAATTATTTTGAAAAGATTTCTGTGACTGTAGATATCTTTGCACGTTGTGAATCATGTCCCTCCCTAACAGAGCATTCTGTTAAACTTGACCTCATTTAGTGAATCTTTGGGCATGTATTGAAACAGCCTTCAGCTTCATTTAGAGAGACTAATGCAGTCTCTGTTATCTCAGCAAAAGTGCTAAAGACAAGCTCTGGCAGTCCTCCCCATGTGTAACTCCTTTTTTTCCTCTTAAGGCTGTTCAGAAAATTCTGAGATTTAGCTTTTCAAAACCAGCAGTAAGAGGAAATCCTTTTATAAACCATCTCTTTGAAGGAAATTGCGGGGAGGAGATTGTGAGTGGGGGCTCTCTTACTTATTATCATAAAAGGAATAGTTCTAGAGGGTTTCTCTGTTCCTTCCATACTTGTCTAGGAAAACCATTAGTGCACCTGAGTCCAAGTATGCTAAAGGCAAAAGTTCATTTCAAGGCCAAGATAGGTGTGTTTCAGGCAAATTTCCTCCAAAATACATTGTCTGGGAAAAAGAATAGTTGACAACAAAAAACTTCTTGGTCTCCTTCACCATCCACAAAAATAATGGTACACTGATATTTTAGTACTTTGTCATGTCTCATATGGCTTTGATTACTATCTGCAGATATGTGATGTGTGTATGGAATTGGTAAGGTTCCTGAAGTATTCTATTACCATGTTTTGGGTCTCCTAAATGAAGTGAGGCATTGAAGAGTTGTTGCTGGAAGCAAGGTTGACTTTCATCTGGTTTCAGCAGTTCTCATTTGTGTTAAGGTCTAGGGAGTTCCTAGGCCACTCCAGCAGTTGAATATTTTTCCCTGGTAATCAATGTATCACTTTTCTAACCTTATGGCAGGGGGCAGTACCTGCATAAAGTGATCATGCCCATGAAGCTTATAAAAGGGAAGGAGATGGTCCTCTAGCACCATAGTGTACTTCTATCTATTGATTGTAGTGTTCTTAAGGTAAGAAATTCAACCCACCCCTGCCCACTGCACTACCAAAGCAACTCCAAATTATCTCGCAATCTTAGTGTTTCACTTGTTTTCATTGTGAAACAGTAGTCATACCAGTTGTCATCCTTTGGCTTGTTTATTCTCCACTGTCATACTCTAGTCCTTGTATTTGTTAGCAAATGCAAGTTGTTTGCAATTCATTTAATTTGTTTGTAGGAGTTTGGCACCTGACTTGCTGGAGGTAATGTGAAGGTTCTTTTGCAGACAATATTGAATGATTCTTTGAGAAATAATTTCCAAAAAATTTAGTTGGTTTCTCTTGAGTTTGGCAACAGAAATGTGGGTTTGCATCATTACTTCTCATCTTAAGAGATTCTCTTTAGATCTGGAAGTCTTCATAAGGTGACCAGAGATGGGTTATGGTAGTGGGATGACTTGGTCAGGGAGGCCATTGAATGTAGAAATCCCAGTTTTTTTTTTCTTCTTTTTTCCATACTATTCGCCATTTCCTGCATTAGCGAGGTAGCGTTAAGAGCAGAGGACTGAGCTTTTGAGGGATATCCTCACTTGGCCCCCTTCTCTTCCTTCTTTTGGAAAATTAAAAACGAGAGGGGAGGATTTCCAGCCCCCCACTCCCTCCCCTTTTAGTTGCCTTCTATGACACGCAAGGAATACGTGGGAAGTATTGTTTCACCCCTATCCCCAGGGATAAGAAATCCCAGGTATACCCACATTTTCTTGTTTCCTGGTGAGAATTCAGGCTTTCTCCTACTTAGTAAGGTAAGGGCCATCTTTGAAGCACACATGGAATTATTACAGCACCCATCAGCAAAAGTCCCCAGATGAGTAAGGAAAGAACATAATTCCCTAAAGATACTCTTAGGCATACTTAGGGAGGTTACTGGTGCTCTCTCCATAAAAATCATGTCTCAGCAACCAGATGTACAATGATTTCACCCTGAGATTGTCATATGCTTGTACATACCTGCAATACACCTTAGACGTGTATCGCCTTTGTAAACATATGGGGTGGACATGTGTTTTTTGCGGACATTGTAGCTCATTGCCATTTGGGGGCAGATTCCAAGAAATTTGAAAGCTCGATGTCTGGATGTATCTAAAGTTGAGATATAAAGATTCAGGGTGGAGTAACGTATCTTAACCATCCCTTTCAAGAAAGACATTAGGACAGCCCCAACTCTATGATTTCAGGATTGCACATAGAGATGATTGGCAATGATATTATAGGGCTTGCAGTGAGACCATTCTTATTAATACTGTATCTTGTTTATTATTATCATTTTATTATTTTGCTTTGTCGCTGTCTCCCGCGTTAGCGAGGTAGCGCAAGGAAACAGATGAAAGAATGGCCCAACCCACCCACATACACATGTATATACATACACATCCACACACGCAAATATACATACCTATACATCTCAACGTATATATATATATATATATATATATATATATATATATATATATATATATATATATATATATATACACACACAGACATATACATATATACACATGTACATAATTCATACTGTCTGCCTTTATTCATTCCCATCACCACCTCGCCACACATGTAATAATAACCCCCTCCCCCTCATGTGTGCGAGGTAGTGCTAGGAAAAGACAACAAAGGCCCCATTCGTTCACACTCAGTCTCTAGCTGTCATGTAATAATGCACCGAAACCACAGCTCCCTTTCCACATCCAGGCCCCACAGAACTTTCCATGGTTTACCCCAGATGCTTTACATGCCCTGGTTCAATCCATTGACGGCACGTCGGCCCTGGTATACCACATCGTTCCAATTCACTCTATTCCTTGCACACCTTTCACCCTCCTGCATGTTCAGGCCCCGAACACTCAAAATCTTTTCCACTCCATCTTTCCACCTCCAATTTGGTCTCCCACTTCTCCTCATTCCCTCCACCTCCGGCACATATATCCTCTTGGTCAATCTTTCCTCACTCATTCTCTCCATGCGACCAAACCAGTTCAAAACACCCTCTTCTGCTCTCTCAACCACACTTTTTATTACCACACATCTCTCTTACCCTATTATTACTTTCTCGATCAAACCACCTCACACTACATATTGTCCTCAAACTTCTCATTTCCAGCACATCCACCCTCCTGCGCACAACTCTATCCATAGCCCACGCCTCGCAACCATACAACATTGTTGGAACCACTATTCCTTCAAACATACCCATTTTTGCTTTCTGAGATAATGTTCTCAACTTACACACACTCTTCAACGCTCCCAGAATTTTTGCCTCCTCCCCCACCCTATGATTCACTTCCACTTCCATGGTTCCATCCGCTGCCAAATCCACTCCCAGATATCTAAAACACTTCACTTCCTCCAGTTTTTCTCCATTCAAACCCTCAACCCTACTGAACCTAATAACCTTGATCTTATTCACATTTACTCTCAACTTTCTTCTCTCCATTCAAACTTACCTCCCAATTGACTTGACCCTCAACCCTACTGTACCTAATAACCTTGATCTTATTCACATTTACTCTCAACTTTCTTCTCTCACACACTTTACCAAACTCAGTCACCAGCTTCTGCACTTTCTCACATGAATCAGCCACCAGCGCTGTATCATCAGCGAACAACAACTGACTCACTTCCCATGCTCTCTCATCCACAACAGACTGCATACTTGCCCCTCTTTCCAAAACTCTTGCATTCACCTCCCTAACAACCCCATCCATAAACAAATTAAACAACCATGGAGACATCACACACCCATGCCGCAAACCTACATTCACTGACAACCAATCACTTTCCTCTCTTCCTACACGTACACATGCCTTACATGCTCCATAAAAACTTTTCACTGCTTCTAACAACTTGCCTCCTACACCATATATTCTTAATACCTTCCACAGAGCATCTCTATCAACTCTATCATATGCCTTCTCCAGATCCATAAATGCTACATACAAATCAATTTGCTTTTCTAAGTATTTCTCACATACATTCTTCAAAGCAAACACCTGATCCACACATCCTCTACCACTTCTGAAACCACACTGCTCTTCCCCAATCTGATGCTCTGTACATGCCTTCACCCTCTCAATCAATACCCTCCCATATAATTTACCAGGAATACTCAACAAACTTTTTTTTTTTTTTTTTTTTTTATACTTTGTCGCTGTCTCCCGCGTTTGCGAGGTAGCGCAAGGAAACAGACGAAAGAAATGGCCCAACCCCCCCCATACACATGTACATACACACGTCCACACACGCAAATATACATACCTACACAGCTTTCCTTGGTTTACCCCGGACGCTTCACATGCCTTGATTCAATCCACTGACAGCACGTCAACCCCTGTATACCACATCGCTCCAATTCACTCTATTCCTTGCCCTCCTTTCACCCTCCTGCATGTTCAGGCCCCGATCACACAAAATCCTTTTCACTCCATCTTTCCACCTCCAATTTGGTCTCCCTCTTCTCCTCGTTCCCTCCACCTCCGACACATATATCCTCTTGGTCAATCTTTCCTCACTCATTCTCTCCATGTGCCCAAACCATTTCAAAACACCCTCTTCTGCTCTCTCAACCACGCTCTTTTTATTTCCACACATCTCTCTTACCCTTACGTTACTTACTCGATCAAACCACCTCACACCACACATTGTCCTCAAACATCTCATTTCCAGCACATCCATCCTCAACAAACTTATACCTCTGTAATTTGAGCATAGTGCCATTGTACAACAATGGCACTATGCACGCATTCCGCCAATCCTCAGGCTCCTCACCATGAGTCATACATACATTAAATAACCTTACCAACCAGTCAATAATACAGTCACCCCCTTTTTTAATAAATTCCACTGCAATACCATCCAAACCTGCTGCCTTGCCGGCTTTCATCTTCCGCAAAGCTTTTACTACCTCTTCTCTGTTTGCCAAATCATTTTCCCTAACCCTCTCACTTTGCACACCACCTCGACCAGAACACCCTATATCTGCCACTCTGTCATCAAACACATTCAACAAACCTTCACAATACTCACTCCATCTCCTCACATCACCACTACTTGTTATCACCTCCCCATTAGCCCCCTTCACTGAGGTTCCCATTTATTCCCTTGTCTTACACACTTTATTTACCTCCTGCCAAAACATCTTTTTATTCTCCCTAAAATTTAATGATATTCTCTCACCCCAACTCTCATTTGCCCTCTTTTTCACCTCTTGCACCTTTCTCTTGACCTCCTGCCTCTTTCTTTTATACATCTCCTACTCATTTGCATTATTTCCCTGCAAAAATCGTCCAAATGCCTCTCTCTTCTCTTTCACTAATAATCTTACTTCTTCATCCCACCATTCACTACCCTTTCTAATATGCCCACCTCCCACGTTTCTCATGCCACAAGCATCTTTTGCGCGAGCCATCACTGCTTCCCTAAATACATCCCATTCCTCCCCCACTTGCCTTACCTCCTTTATTCTCACCTTTTTCTATTCTGTACTCAGTCTCTCCTGGTACTTCCTCACACAAATCTCCTTCCCAAGCTCACTTACTCTCACCACTCTCTTCACCCCAACATTCTCCCTTCTTTTCTGAAAACCTCTACAAATTTTCACCTTTGCCTCCACAAGATAATGATCAGACATCCCTCCAGTTGCACCTCTCAGCACATTAACATCCAAAAGTCTCTCTTTCGCGCGCCTGTCAATTAACACGTAATCCAATAACGCTCTCTGGCCATCTCTCCTACTTAAATACATATACTTATGTATATCTCTCTTTTAAACCAGGTATTCCCAATCACCAGTCCTTTTTCAGCACATAAATGTACAACCTCTTCACCATTTCCATTTACAACACTGAACACCTCATGTATACCAATTATACCCTCAACTGCCACATTACTCACCTTTGCATTCAAATCACCCATCACTATAACCTGGTCTCATGCATCAAAACTACTAACACACTCATTCAGCTGCTCCCAAAACACTTGCCTCTCATGATCTTTCCTCTCATGCCCAGGTGCATATGCACCAATAATCACCCATCTCTCTCCATCAACTTTCAGTTTTACCCATATCAATCTAGAGTTTACTTTCTTACACTCTATCACATACTCCCACCACTCCTGTTTCAGGAGCAGTGCTACTCCTTCCCTTGCTCTTGTCCTCTCACTAACCCCTGACTTTACTCCCAAGACATTCCCAAACCACTCTTCCCCTTTACCCTTGAGCTTCATTTCACACAGAGCCAAAACATCCAGGTTCCTTTCCTCAATTATACTACCTATCTCTCCTTTTTTCTCATCTTGGTTACATCTACACACATTTAGACATCCCAATCTGAGCCTTCGAGGAGGATGAGCACTCCCCGCGTGACTCCTTCTTCTGTTTCCCCTTTTAGAAAGTTAAAAATACAAGAAGGGGAGGGTTTCTAGCCCTCCGCTCCCGTCCCCTTTAGTCACCTTCTACGACACGTGAGGAATGCGTGGGAAGTATTCTTTCTCCCCTATCCCCAGGGATAGGGGAGAAAGAATACTATCTATTCCAAGGAAAAGTCAAATAAGGAAAAAATTGTTTTGGCTCTGTCACTTCTAAACAGGGAAGCATTTGCCAGTCAAGGGCTTCAGGTTTAGAACACTTTAAAAAACTGGGTTTCATCATCAACCTGAACAGGTCCCACTTATTTCCCAGCCAAGTGTCTTGTGGCAAGGAATTGATTGAAACACTCAGACTGGCACTCTTGGTATTCCTGGGAATAAAACTTGGGACTACGCAAATGTTGCAGTTGCTTGCATTGCCAGCCCATTGTGTCTCTGTGCCAAGTACATGACAAGGTTGCAGGCCAGAAAAGTTACCATTTAGGAAAAAAAAAATGCAGAAAGCAGAGATCTTCCAAGAGCACTTCCCTGGGAATTTCTCATATCTTTACTTAGGTGGACTTTTGTACAGAACCTCCAGAAACCTGCTTTGGAGACCTCCAGTGACTTCTCTGCTTGTTTGAATGGACCATATGAATCAAGGATTTGATTTTCATTCTTCAGAGGGCCATTTTGATGTTTGCCCTTGGATGGAGATATAAAAGTCCTTTCCTAATAATGTAATTGAGCTGTTTTTCCCATTATTATCCATCTCTCCAAATGTCCTGAGTCCAGAATGCAAAACTCAATTTTCAGTGTACAATATTGTGGCTGTGTGATGCCTTATAAATAGCGGTTCTTACAAAGCCCTGCTTCTCTTATTGTTAATGAAAAAATCTCTTCCTGGCTATATCCAAAGGGTTTTCTTGCAAAGCTTCATATTTTTAAGGGGTACATCGGCATATGTCCAAGTAAGCTCATATACATTGTCAGTAGTAATAATATTTATTGCCCCTCCCTCCCCAAGTGGATCTCCTTACCACTAGAACCAGTGCATTACTTGTTTTGTGTTTCACTAGTTTTAAATGTAGGAGCAGTTGTGACCAGTGCTAACTCTTCGGATTGAAATTAATGAATCATTGGAATCCTATTAATCTTTTTTCCTCAGTTCATCTTTCTGGATTTTCTTTTTCAGACTGGCTGGTTATTAAAACACTGGTAGCCCTTATGTGGGACAACAACCCTGGTGCCAGTGACTCCCTCACCTGTAACATACTCACCATTTGATAACCTTAAATCCCTCTGGATCACCTTTTTTTTCATGACTCTAACCACTCAGTGCTGAACTTTGGAATTTATTCATACAGATTTTCTCAAACACTTCTACAGCGGAGGTTTGGGAAAAGTCAAACAGATGATCTTGTATATAACATTTGCCCTTCTACTCGTAACCATTTCCAGTTGGTCTGAAAACTCTGATAAACATTGCAGTCTTGAAGAAACTGATGTCTTGAATGTTACTAAAGCCTTATATTTAAGTTCTTTTGCCTTTTATCACAGAAATTATGCCATTCATAAGTGCACCCCTCAAGAACTCCTCCCTCAGGATTTTCATATTACTGTTATCGGACAGGCCCCTGTTGGGATAAACATCTCCAGTTTTTCTCTCTATGGAGACCAGTTGCTTGTCTTGAACAGCAATCTTGTATGGGTCAAGATGACCCTAAACTCAAGGTTTTTGGCTGATAAAGAAATTTATGCAATTTAGAAATACCTCTTATGTCATCTGCTCTTGAAAGATTTCATCAAGAGAGCATCATGCCTTGTGCCCAGTGAAACATCATGAGAGATTTTTTACTTTTCCAGAGATTATTGAGGGGGCTTTATTTGTGCACCCAGAATTTTTTAGAGCCTTTCAGCAAGGAATATATCTCTGGATATAGGAACTTGTATGATTGACTCAACCTGGGTTTGATACAAGAACATATGATTTGAAAAAGGTGGTCTCTTAATCTGAAACCTTTTGTTGGAGAAAGTCAAGACAAGGGATTGTAAGGACTTGTTTTCCACCTTTGTTTGGTGTTACTTTAGTGTGGACATTGTTGTGTCTTATCCTGTGTGGCTACAGGAATTCTTCTTTAAGAGTTGGATTCCATTGTAGGTATCCATATTTGTTTTAGATGTATTCTTATTCTTATTTTCCTCTAGTTTTCATATCTTGCCCTGCCATTTCCTTCCAAAACTCTTTCCTGTGTCCTTGCTTTGACTGTCCCTGGGTTGGGGATCATGATCTCCAAATAGTGAGCTCTGATGGGCTGGAGGTGAGTAGGTCGATGATGTCATCCCAGTGAGGGTCTATGATCAGTGGAAGGCAGGTTAGCACTTCCTCACCACAAGTTCTGAAAGTTGGAAATTCCTGAGAAAGTCTTTGAGAATATATCTCATGCTCAGAGGACACTGCCTCAAGGAGAATTTATTAATCTATTTAGTTTTCCGAGTTGAGAAAAAACTTTTTCATGGCCTTCCACTCCCGATACCTTGCCCATGTTCATCTCAGCACTTACATTAAGTTTTATTTCCAGTTTCAGTTGCCAGGTGCTATTCCAATGAGTGCTTCAGCATCCCACCAAAAGTAGTTTGCCCTGACGTATATTTCATGCTTCAGAGATGAACTTTTTGATTAGTCATTTGCATTTTTGATCCCATAACCCAGAGGAAACCTGCAAACCAGCAGGTCTTTGAAATGTTCTGGTTATGGAAACTGGTCTTCAGGCATTTAGGGTGTCTGGGTTTTAAAGCATACACTCTTGAAGGAATTATTTTGAGATTTTTGTTATTGAATGAAATTACTTTTTGGTAGGGGAAAAAAAATTAAGATCTCAAATGAGGTTAAGGTTGATATGATTGCACCTGTCACTTAACATAGGATTGGAACTTGTAGTTTTGCAAAGTTTAATGTCAGTGTAGTAAGCTTAATAATCTAATACTATAGATATATTTATTTTCCAGTATGATATGCAAGATGATAGACAAGTGAAAGAATTGTAAGGTTGATTGTCTCCAAATTCCATTAAACTTAATTAGGCCAAGTGATGATATTCATAGCTGTCTGATCATTCATTTTTTGATATGTCTTGATCAGTGATTTACATTTTTACATGTTTTCTCTAGTCCCATCTTGGACCTTATTACACAGTACAAATCTTTACCATTTGAGACTCACTTTCATTGTCTAATGAATTATTTTATTTTCAGTATGGAGACTCCAGATAAGACTTAAGAAGCCAGCTTTTCTTTAAGTCAACAAGAGAAATAAGATTGTGGTAGAAAAAGTTGATGTGATGTAGCAGCGGAGCCTAATGTGTCAAGCTGTCAATTGAGAAGAGGAGCATTTGGCATTCATTTGTCAACTTCATTAAATGGTATCATAATTTGTACTAAACATGGTGGATCTCCAGTACTAATTCTAGTAGCACACCTAGTACAAGGGTGTCTCTTCCAGCTGCAGTCAGTGGAGTTCCTGTAGGTTTACCTGCTAGATTTGCAAAATAAGTTTTTTCTTGTAAGGTGTGAAGTTGATATATTTCAGACTTGATTTGTACTTATTTTTATGCATTTTGCCTCTTTTTTAACTTTTGAATTCATTAAGACTTGCTTGTGATGGGTTATTCCCCTATGCTGTGCATGATGTTGCAGTCCAAGATCTCTATCTGGAATTTCTTTTTAATTTAGTATCTTTCAGTTATTACTTCCCACTTCACACATCATTTTTTTCCTTGGAGGAACAGACAAAAACGATAGACTCCTCTGGAGTGAGAATATTGTAAAGATATTCCTTCCTGTCCTTTGAAGATGACACAGTCTTGCCAAAAATGATAACTTGCTCACATTGTAACAACTTGCAGGTGGATTTGGGTGACTTCATGATAATGATTTATTTATATATTCTGCATCCATACCTTACCTTTAGTACCTTCCTTCCCAAAGTACCCCTTCTCTAGATCTCCCACAGTGCATAGAAAGCTGGCCACATCTACTGGGTGGGACCAAAGATCAGAAAGTATGGTGATTTATGTTTGTCTTTAAATGTTTAGGAGAGCCAAGGAGTAAATGTTTAGAGTTTTCATTTGAAGATTTGCATCTTTTAACACAATGGATCCTGTGTTATATTGAATTAATGCATCCATCCTTAAAAGCTAAGCAGTTTTTCTCTTGGCCTAATTAAGTTTAATGGAATTTTGAGACAATTAACCATCCTGCAGATCATCCTGGAAAATATCCTAGCATTCTTTGCAGATATTTCTGCCTATGTGAATGCTAAAGCTCATTAGATAAGTCTTGGGGCATACCTTAATACAACTTTCTGTCCCTCGAATTTTCAGCAATAGTGACCTCTCAAAATAAGATTGAACATGTGGAGTTGCTATGGTCTTTGTCTTCTTGTGAATCCCTTTTTCTCTTTGTGGCTAGTTGTTAATGGGGTACAGGAATTTCAGTACCACATATGAGGTGTGAGGTGGATTGATCGAGTAAGTAATGAAAGGGTAAGAGAGATGTCTGGTAATAAAAAGAGTGGTTGAGAGAGCAATAGAGGGTGTTTTGAAATGGTTTGGTCACATGGAATGAATGAGTAAGGAAAGATTGACAAAGAGGATATATGTGTCAGAGGTGGAGGGAACGAGAAGTGGGAGACCAAATTGGGGGTGGTAAGATGGAGTGAAAAAGATTTTGAGTGATCGGGGCCTGAACATGCAGGAGGGTGAAAGGTGTGCAAGGAATAGAGTGAATTGGAACGATGTGGTATAACAGGGTCGATGTGCTGTCAATGGATTGAACCAGGGCATGTGAAGCGTCTGGGGTAAACCATGGAAAGTTTTGTGGGGCCTGGATGTAGAAAGGGAGCTGCGGTTTCGGTGCATTATACATGACAGCTAGAGACTGAGTGTGAACGAATGTGGCCTTTGTTGTCTTTTCCTAGCACTACCTCGCGCACATGCGGAGGGAGGGGGTTGTCATTTCATGTGTGGTATGGTGGCGACGGGAATGAATAAGGGCAGACAGTATGAATTGTGTACATGTGTATATATGTATATGTCTGTGTGTGTATATATATGTATATGTGAGATGTATAGGTATATATATGAGTGTGTGTGGACGTGTATGTATATACATGTGTATGTGGGTGGGTTGGGCCATTCTTTTGTCTGTTTTCTTGCACTACCTTGCTAACGCGGGAGACAGCGACAAAGTATAATAAATAAATAAATGATAAAAGATCTGATTCCAAGGTTCTTCATTACCAAGAATGCACTGAAACCTACATGTCAAATTTTATTTCTGATGGATGGTACTGTGGTCTGCCACTATGAAGAACAGGATCTTACAGATTTTTGCATCTTTTAAGAGTTAACTGGAAAGACTGCTTTTAGCTCTGTCCAAGAACCTGTTCTTCCAAATCGCTTAACTAAGAGGAGTATGCAGTTTGGGCAGATGCCCACCTTAGATCAAATTCCCAAGGAATAGTGATGTCTTTATTGAAATATGCTCTCAAGTGGGTCCTTTTCTAGAAGTAGCAGCACCCCAAGTGGTCTGTTTGCCTCCAGAGCCACTGCTTTATTTATAAGTTACGTTTCCCCATTTTTGAATGAAGGCCAGCAGTAACAGATGCACTTTCCTTGACCTGGAGTCTATGGAACCAGATATATCTTTTTCCCCTAGTTCATCTTCTGGATCCACTTCTAAAACAAACTTCTTTTCAGAGTTCACTGGAATTGTTAACTCCTGGGTAGTACAAGCATTTTTGGTGCTAGGGACTTCATTAAATTTGCCATGTGCTTTAGTTCCTTCCTCAGGTATTTCTGTGTCACCTCACCTTGTTAGACCCTGACCTGAAAGATCTGGATTCTGGAATTTGCATGTATGGTTTTTCTCAAATACTTCTACAAGCAGAAGTTTGAATATCTTCAAACTGATGATCTTTCAGATTACTCTAAGCTATCTATTTAATGACAGTATCATTCTATTTGGAGATTTCTTTTAGACCTTGAAAGATGTCAGTGACTTAGATGTTGAAAGATGTTAATGACTTGGATGTTTCAGATGCCATATGCTGTTAGTTAATTTTAGCCTGTTACATGGCTAGTAACACTTGTTGCATTGTATAAGCTTGCCCATCAATAATCGCTTTCTGTGTGTTTTAGTTTGAATTTGCCCATCAATAATCACTTTCTGTGAGTTTTTGGTTGAATTTGTCAATCCTTGTTTGGAATAAACTTCTCTGACCTACCTTTTTTTTTAGGAGACTGGTTACCTGTCTCCTTCAGTCTAAGAAGGAGCTTTCTAAGGTCTTAGGCAATTCATTAGTTTTACTGTAACTCCTCAGTTTTATCTTCAGAAAAATTTCTTATTCCCTGAGGGTCTGGCAGGTGAGTTGGAGAATTACATGCTGTGTTCAGACACTAAAGTCTTTTTGTTTTTTAGATTAAATCATGGGTTAAGATAAACCAAAACCCTAGTTTTTTGGCTAGAAATGAAAACATTAAAGTTTAGTAATGTTCCATTCTTATCCACTCTTGGAAAGGTTCTTCTAGAGAGCATCATTCCTAGAGCCCAGTGAAATTCCTTCAAGATTATTTTCCACTAGAGATTACTGAGGAATTTATTTGTGCATGCTGGGACCTTGAAACCCCATTTGGTAAGAAAAGTATCTTCATGGACCTTGAAACATCTTTTACTGGCTCAACCACGACTTTACGTCAATGCATATGATGTAATGGAGATAGGATATAATGGAGATAGCATCTTCTTTAGCCCTCCTTATAAGTTTCTCTTGGAAGGAAACTGAGAAAAGGAGCATTTGGTATTCATCTGTCAACTTCATTAAATGGTACCATAAATTAGTGTAAACATGGTGGATCTTTTCTTTATGGCTCAGGATTCCTCTTGCTAATGACTTGGCTTCCAGTTCTTCTCCAGCTCACCATGAAGGTATTATGATTGCTGTTGTTGGTTTTTAGTTCCTGAAAAAACTTTTTCTCCATATGGTATGCTCTCATCTTTTCACAGGTCTCTGGAGAAGAGAAATGGAGCCTTTGAAATTTGAAAAACAATTTCTGAAGCAGTATCCCATGAGCAAATTTCATTTTTTCTTAACCTGCCCAGCCTTCTTCATTTTTGAAAATCTTTTCTTTACACCTATGGTAACCACCTTGGGTTGGTGCCACAATTTGTGGATAAGTAAGCAATGATTGGCCAGGAGTGATTGTGTCAGTGACATCAACCCATTGGTGGTCACTGACTGAGGGCTCCTGGTTCATGAGGCCAAATGCTTTAGTTGTTTGTTATTTGACCAGAAGAGATGGACAGAAGAAAGCCTCTGCACTAATATGTTGGGTTTGGAGGTATTCACTACCTTATCATCTAGAATCATTTCATTTTTTCTTGGGACACCATCTTGGAGAGAAAACTTTTTTCAAATTCAAAAACTTAAATTAGCAATAAGTGTTTTATTGTATAATGAAGTTGTGAATCTGTTGGGAGAAGATTAGGTTGAAATGTTTTCTACGAGCTTCGGAAGTTCTGTAGCTGATTTGTGAGTTGACGATGTTGACACAGATTGTAGTAAAGTCTGATAATTGGTTGGAGCTTAGAGTAAAAGGTTGTAATTTTGGATTTATAAATTTGTGAAAGCTTGATGGTATGCACAGGTACAATTTGTGTGTATTTTTTTAGTGTATGTATATACATGTGTATGTGGGTGGGTTGGGCCATTCTTTCGTCTGTTTCCTTGCACTACCTCGCTAACGCGGGAGACAGCGACAAAGCAAAATAAAAGATAAAAATATAAATAAATAAAAAGATGTTTTGGAAGGAGGTAAATAAAGTGCATAAGACAAGGGAACAAATGGGAACTTCAGTGAAGGGGGCTAATGGTATTCCCCTGGAGAAAGAATTATCCCTGGGGATAGGGGAGAAAGAATACTTCCCACGCATTCCTCACGTGTCGTAGAAGGCGACTAAAGGGGACGGGAGGGGGGGGCCAGAAACCCTCCCCTCCTTGTATTTTAACTTTCTAAAAGGGGAAACAGAAGAAGGAGTCACGCGGGGAGTGCTCATCCTCCTCGAAGGCTCAGATTGGGGTGTCTAAATGTGTGTGGATGTAACCAACATGAGAAAAAAGGAGAGATAGGTAGTATGGTTGAGGAAAGGAACCTGGATGTTTTGGCTCTGAGTGAAATGAAGCTCAAGGGTAAAGGGGAAGAGTGGTTTGGGAATGTCTTGGGAGTAAAGTCAGGGGTTAGTGAGAGGACAAGAGCAAGGGAAGGAGTAGCACTACTCCTGAAACAGGAGTTGTGGGAGTATGTGATAGAATGTAAGAAAGTAAATTCTAGATTGATGTGGGTAAAACTGAAAGTTGATGGAGAGAGATGGGTGATTATTGGTGCATATGCACCTGGGCATGAGAAGAAAGATCATGAGAGGCAAGTGTTTTGGGGAGCAGCTGAATGAGTGTATTAGTGGTTTTGATGCACAAGACCGGGTTATAGTGATGGGTTATTTGAATGCAAAGGTGAGTAATGTGGCATTTGAGGGAATAACTGGTATACATGGGGTGTTCAGTGTTGTAAATGGAAATGATGAAGAGCTTGTAAATTTATGTGCTGAAAAAGGACTGGTGATTGGGAATACCTGGTTTAAAAAGTGAGATATACATAAGTATATGTATTTAAGTAGGAGAGATGGCCAGTGAGCATTATTGGATTACGTGTTAATTGATAGGCGCGCAAAAGAGAGACTTTTGGATGTTAATGTGTTGAGAGGTGCAACTGGAGGGATGTCTGATCATTATCTTGTGAAGGCAAAGGTGAAGATTTGTAGGGGTTTTCAGGAAAGGAGAGAGAATGTTGGGATGAAGAGAGTGGTGAAAGTAAGTGAGCTTGGGAAGGAGACTTGTGTGAGGAAGTACCAGGAGAGACTGAATATAGAATGGAAAAAGGTGAGAACAAAGGAGGTAAGGGGAGTGGGGGAGGAATGGGATGTATTTAGGGAATCAGTGATGGCTTGCGCAAAAGATGCTTGTGGCATGAGAAGCATGGGAGGTGGGCAGATTAGAAAGGGTAGTGAGTGGTGGGATGAAGAAGTAAGATTATTAGTGAAAGAGAAGAGAGAGGCATTTGGATGATTTTTGCAGGGAAAAAATGCAAATGAGTGGGAGATGTATAAAAGAAAGAGGCAGGAGGTCAAGAGAAAGGTGCAAGAGGTGAAAAGAGGGCAAATGAGAGTTGGGTTAGAGAGTATCATTAAATTTTAGGGAGATTAAAAAGATGTTTTGTAAGGAGGTAAATAAAGTGCGTAAGACAAGGGAGCAAATGGGAACTTCAGTGAAGGGGGCTAATGGGGAGATGATAACAAGTAGTGGTGATGTGAGAAGGAGATGGAGTGAGTATTTTGAAGGTTTGTTGAATGTGCTTGAGGATAGAGTGGCAGATATAGGGTGTTTTGGTTGAGGTGGTGTGCAAAGTTAGAGGGTTAGGGAAAATGATTTGGTAAACAGAGAAGAGGTAGTAAAAACTTTGCGAAAGATGAAAGCCGGCAAGGCAGCAGGTTTGGATGGTATTGCAGTGGAATTTATTAAAAAAGGGGGTGACTGTATTGTTGACTGGTTGGTAAGGTTATTTAATGTATGTATGATTCATGGTGAGGTGCCTAAGGATTGGTGGAATGCTTGCATAGTGCCATTGTACAAAGGCAAAGGGGATAAGAGTGAGTGCTCAAATTGCAGAGGTATAAGTTTGTTGAGTATTCCTGGTAAATTATATGGGAGGGTATTGATTGAGAGGGTGAAGGCATGTACAGAGCATCAGATTGGGGAAGAGCAGTGTGGTTTCAGGAGTGGTAGAGGATGTGTGGATCAGGTGTTTGCTTTGAAGAATGTATGTGAGGAATACTTAGAAAAACAAATGGATTTGTATGTAGCATTTATGGATCTGGAGAAGGCATATGATAGAGTTGATAGAGATGCTCTGTGGAAGGTATTAAGAATATATGGTGTGGGAGGCAAGTTGTTAGAAGCAGTGAAAAGTTTTTATCGAGGATGTAAGGCATGTGTACGTGTAGGAAGAGAGGAAAGTGATTGGTTCTCAGTGAATGTAGATTTGCGGCAGGGGTGTGTGATGTCTCCATGGTTGTTTAATTTGTTTATGGATGGGGTTGTTAGGGAGGTGAATGCAAGAGTTTTGGAAAGAGGGGCAAGTATGCAGTCTGTTGTGGATGAGAGAGCTTGGGAAGTGAGTCAGTTGTTGTTTGCTGATGATACAGCGCTGGTGGCTGATTCATGTGAGAAACTGCAGAAGCTGGTGACTGAGTTTGGTAAAGTGTGTGAAAGAAGAAAGTTAAGAGTAAATGTGAATAAGAGCAAGGTTATTAGGTACAGTAGGGTTGAGGGTCAAGTCAATTGGGAGGTAAGTTTGAATGGAGAAAAACTGGAGGAAGTGAAGTGTTTTAGATATCTGGGAGTGGATCTGGCAGCGGATGGAACCATGGAAGCGGAAGTGAATCATAGGGTGGGGGAGGGGGCGAAAATTCTGGGAGCCTTGAAGAATGTTTGGAAGTCGAGAACATTATCTCGGAAAGCAAAAATGGGTATGTTTGAAGGAATAGTGGTTCCAACAATGTTGTATGGTTGCGAGGCGTGGGCTATGGATAGAGTTGTGCACAGGAGGGTGGATGTGCTGGAAATGAGATGTTTGAGGACAATATGTGGTGTGAGGTGGTTTGATCGAGTAAGTAATGTAAGGGTAAGAGAGATGTGTGGTAATAAAAAGAGTGTGGTTGAGAGAGCAGAAGAGGGTGTTTTGAAATGGTTTGGTCACATGGAGAGAATGAGTGAGGAAAGATTGACCGAAGAGGATATATGTGTCAGAGGTGGAGGGAACGAGGAGAAGTGGGAGACGAAATTGGAGGTGGAAAGATGGAGTGAAAAAGATTTTGAGTGATCGGGGCCTGAACATACAGGAGGGTGAAAGGCGTGCAAGGAATAGAGTGAATTGGAACGATGTGGTATACCAGGGTCAACGTGCTGTCAGTGGATTGAACCAGGGCCATGTGAAGTGTCTGGGGTAAACCATGGAAAGTTCTGTGGGGCCTGGATGTGGAAAGGGAGTTGTGGTTTTGGTGCATTATTACATGACAGCTAGAGACTGAGTGTGAACGAATGTGGCCTTTGTTGTCTTTTCCTAGTGCTACCTCACACACGAGGGGGGAGGGGGTTGTTATTCCATGTGTGGTGGGGTGGCGATGGGAATGAATAAGGGCAGATAGTATGAATTATGTACATGTGTATATATGTATAAGTCTGTGTGTGTATATATATGTATACATTGAGATGTATAGGTATGTATATTTGCATGTGTGGACTTGTATGTATATACATGTGCATGTGGGTGGGTTGGGCCATTCTTTCGTCTGTTTCCTTACGCTACCTTGCTAACGCTGGAGACAGCAACAAAGCAAAATAAATAAAATATATTATTGTTATCATTATTATTATTATTATTATTATTATTATTATTATTATTATTATTATTGAAATCTGAAATCTTTCAGCTTAGTGTGCCCATAAAGAGGATAGTAACTTTTGTAAAAATCATTGTCATTTGTTTCTCTAATGTTCACAGATCGATTTTGAGTTTTAACATGAAATCAAGAGTTATTTGAATTGAGTGATTGCAGTAGATTTCATAAAAAAGAAGTACCCCATATCCTGAGGGATCATCATCGGATTGATGGCAATTGGGTAAGGCAGAAATATTGTCTTTGGGTATGAAGAAAAGTCAATGTTAGTGGACAAGGTTCAAGAAAGTAGAGTGATCATCTCTCATTTTTTCGACATATATCAAGTGAAATGTTACATTTCATTTCAGTTGTATTCACACTGATGCATGTATAAGTATAATAAATAAGATGTACATTTACCTTACTTTGGCAAATTTGAAAGTTGAGCATGACTGCAAAACTGCATTTACCATTTTTCTCCTGAAGAAGGCACTTCTGTTTCATGTCTTATAATATTTGAAGGATTTGTACACTCCTCAATCTATTGCACCAATAGTCTAAACTCCAATAAGAGGAAGATCGATTAATGGGAGTTTCTTTGATGTCATTATTGTCATTTTTTCCTAATTAGAAATTATGCATTGTTCATTTACATGTCACTTTTCCCGCTATATAATTTCTTTATATTGATTTGCTAAGTTTTTAGGTCATGATCTGAATTAATTATTTCCTGATTTATGTTGGTAAGTTCAGCTTGGATATTATTTACAAGTATCTGTTACGAAAGGAAATCTTTAATATGTGTAAC
>NW_027265034.1:5000-27791 GCF_036320965.1 Panulirus ornatus
AGCGATATCGTCTCTCAACCGATCCCTCTCGATCTTCTCTTGCACGGCCTTCATGATACGTTTGGGCGGCTTTCTCCATTTTCCCTTTTCATTTCAGTTGGTGATCCTGCGCCATCGAGCCACATGATACCAGAATAGTATCGTTCCTGTTTCCCAACGGGTCCAATCTTGGTGTCACACATGATGCCGAGGGAACCCAAATGGCGGCCGATGTTTACATTGGAAGCCACGGGCTCGTTATGTATCTGCAGTAACTTTCATACCGTTTCTGCAGCTCTTTCCCGCTGATAAGGTACCGCTTCATAGTAATGTCTTCCCTTCATTTGAACGAAGGTATTCATGAAACTAACAAAGGAAGCCTTTCCTTTGTAATCCCGTTTGTAGTAACAGAAGGCCATTGAAGACGTGGACTGGGTCAGGCGAAGTAACCAGACTAACAAGATAGTCCTCTAATCAGTGGTCCTGTATCAGCACTGAACTCGAAATACGTCAGAACGACAATTTCAACCCAGGGCTGGAGGGGCCAATTGATGATATTCTTACGTCTTGCTCACCAAGTAACCTCGGTTAGACCTTGTTTATATTCAAATATAGTAAAGTTAATATAGTGAAGCTTCATGATTCTATTCATATGTAAGTTGCAATGTAGTTTGTGTGTATATATATATATATATATTCAATAATGGATGGAACTTGGCTCCTAAGGTGATTTTGTTGTTGGAGTGGGACCTCCAGCCATTCTGTCCACCTTTTTCCCTTTATAGACATGTGGTGGTGCATTGGGTAGTGTGGCAACCTTCGTCTTCATCTTTTTGGTGCAGGCTTCCAAACCTCGTGGAGTTTGTTGTGGGGTTTGCTTCCCTTTCTGCACCCGACATAGCCATCTGGGCGTAGCTATATACCCGGGCTGGTGGGTCAGCCAGCATAGCTACACGCTCACTCGGTACCTGGGCTGGCTTGGACGAGCAGCCTTCCTTTCCTCCAAAGGCTACAGTCTGCCTAACGACCTGGGGTTGTGGAGCAGCCATCCTTACTACCACCCAGGTTGGTTGGGCAGCCTTCTTTCGTTTCTTTGCTACACCCTTCTGGTTGGGCTGGTTGGGCAACCTCTTTTTCCTCTTCTTCGATACAACCTGCCAACCGAATTGGTCTGCTGGTGGGTCCGTTTCTTTCATGGATACAACCTCTGTAGCCAATTGGGCTGGCCGGTCAACCTTCGGTTGTAGGTAAAAGTATATATATTTGAATAATGTGGTTATCATCAGCAGCCAGAGGCCATTCCTCCCTCCTTGCCTTGCAGAGTTCTTGATTTTCATGGAAAGTTCTACGAGATTCTGGTAAGATAAATACCATTGAGAAGGACGTTTTTTAGGGGCTAGTCAGGTTCAGTTTAGAGTTGGTTGTGGGATGGTTCTTTTACTGTGTCGTATCAGCCAGATGGTATTTTTTTTTCACAGTTTCGTTAAAGTTTGTTTTCTAGAGGCATAATCTAGAACACTATTTTCCATATGTTTATCATTTTTCTTGTTATATGTTTCATTATCATAAATTAGTTTTGTTTATTGTTGACTTTCAGATATTTGGATGTTATGTTTGTGATTCCCGTGGAAGCGTCTGACATCTTGCTAGAAGACTTTCTGGTCACAATATTTCTGCACTGGGGAGTTGATCGTATTCTTTTATTGCAGGTTTTGTTATTATCTTGCTTTACTTTAAGGTCTACTGGAGGTTTTCACAATGCTGGCTGAACATATGTCCAGAAAACAGGATGGCGTAAGATACAGTATTGATGAAACTTATCTATCTATATACCTATCTAAATATCGCTCCATCTATCTATCAATCTAACTATCTATCTACCTATTTATCTATCTATCTTTATCTGAAAGTCAACAATAATAGAATCATAGATAATGAAGTTATAACAACGTCCTCTCAATGGTAATTATCTCCCCAGAATCTTCTAGAACCTTCCAGAAAACTATGAACTCTGCAGGCAAGGAGGGAGAATGGTCTCTGGCTATTGATAAAACCATATTATTCCATATATTTGTTTATATATACATATTTATGTATATATATTAATGTATATATAACGTACAGAATAATGTGGCCATCATCAGTATCGAAGAAAACTGAAAAGATGAGTCCCACCGAGATTCGAACTCGGATTGCTGGATCCAGAGTCCAGAGTGCTAACCCTTACACCATGGGACCTGATAAGAAAAAGATGTGATTTCATCTAAATGTTTTACATATAATCAACCAGAGGCCATTCCTCCCTCCCTGCCTGCAGGGTTCAAGGTTTTCTAGAAGGTTCTCGAAGATTCTGGTAAGATCATTACCTTTGAGAGGTCGTCGTTAGGTGACAGTCAGGTTCACTCTATGGTTGGTGTTTGTAGTTGGTTGTCCGAGGATGTTTGTTATACTTGATCAATTTTGTAATTGTTGACTTTTAGAAGGAAGTACTCATTTACGATGCATCCTTGTACTCACAACCCAAAATTATGAGTCACTTCAAGATTTATCTTCACTACAACTTTATCTTCACTACACTATTAAGTTGAAGTCAATGGTCACATCACTACAATCCCCAACACGACTGGTCTTATACCTAACCCATATTATCACTACATCCATGTACATGTATTTCTTGCAGAAAAACGCAGATATCAATGATTTCTGTGAAAGTTCACATATACAGCCTTACGTATCTAAAGATCTATCTAATACCTGTTTTTACCTATCTATCTATCTATCTATCTATCTATCTTTCTAAATCAGAAAGTCAACAACAATATCATTTAACGATCCCTATAAAATACGTCCTCACAATGGCAGTTCCTACCCACAAACTTCGAGAACCTTCTAGAAAACCTTGAACCCTGCAGGCAGGGAGGGAGGAATGGCCTCTGGTTGATTATATGTAAAACATTTAGATGAAATCACATCTTTTCTTATCAGGTCCCATGGTGTAAGGGTTAGCACTCTGGACTTTGGATACAGCAAACCCAGTTCGAATCTCGTTGGGACCTCACCTTTTCAGTTTTCTTAGAAACTGATGATGGAACTGAGCCATATAGTTGACCTTCGATGGACATATTTCTTACGGCCCACCATTTATTTAAGTATGAAGATCTCACGGCAGAGAGGAAACTGTTGATATTCAAAATCAAAAGCCGCAATTGCCCTCATGGTAATGGTCGACATGTTTGCAGACAGATGACACAGACATTTTGAGAAGTTAGACAAATATGGACGTTCCTGGTTGCTGTAATAGCCTAGGTTTATTTCACTTGTAATGAAGGAGAAATGTTGCACATTATTCCCCACCTTTTTATTAGGCTAGGTTAGGCTAGGATGAATAGGGTCCATAACGTAACAGAGCTGGGAAATGCATCATATCGGGTCTGTATTTGTGCAAAATGGCGCAAGTTTGTGGAAGTGATTTACGCAATGCGGAGAGAATCCACCTCCACCAGAAATAATGTCTCAGACCATACAATATCTGCTGTTTGGACGACCAGGGGACATTAGACCAATATATTCCTTAGTTTACTGCTCTTCCCAAACACGCAGCAAGACATTCGTAAAAGGGTTAAACTAAACTTTTCCATCGGTTTTCATATCTTTGATTACTTACACAAGTTCCCAACAGATGGAAAAAGTCATTTGAAAAATCAGAAATTATTTGCCTATAAAAAGCATTTTGATCGATCGTACCAAATATTAAATTTATTTCTGTACCCGACAAATATTCAGTCACTCCTATATCCGACATTTTTCCTGCTGGCTGGTGCCGTTAAAGTCATATGGTAATTTACCGCAATTAGATTATAGATATATATGGAATGCTCAGCGTGAAGAAACATATATATTTTCACAAAAATCCTGCTCTTCACTACATTTACCACCTCTACTACATAGCCCTAACACAACATCTTGACTACACCATTGTATGACCACATTATCATTTTTGGTTCGTATCTTCACCACAGCCTCGCAAAATTGATGTTTTCTTTACACATCAGAGTAGATGGCCATCTTTATTTATGACAGAGAACACACATAACATATTAAACCACTTATCTTTAGTCACTTTAATCTAATTTTTGCTGATAAAAACGAATTATAATGACAATCCTTGTGTTCTGTGACGGGACTCATTGTAGGGGTTTGAAGGAACTGTTGTGAGGCACATGTATTAAACTATTGAAAAAAAAACTAACTGTTTTAAAAAGTATTGACTTCACTATATTAGACTTCTCTATATTAAGCTATGCTAGGATATGATCAGTTCCCAGGTTATTTAAGGGCGGGAGCCGGGACCGAGACCCATCATTTGAGCTGTGACCTCTGTCGAGTGAACATCTCTGCTACGCTTTGCAAGCTCCCTCAACCTTTCCTCGAACACTTCAATATAGTAATGTTCACCAAGGAGGTAGGACCGATCCTCCTTTGTCCAGGAGATGGAATTTGAATATGTCCATGTATTTGGGACATGGGCTATGGCTGTGTGGACATGGAAGTGGAATACCCAGACGTGGAAGTGATGGATGGAGTGGAATTTGGCTGTGTGGATATGGAGGTGGAATACCCAGACGTTGAAGAGATGGAATGGAGTGGAATTGGTGGAATACCCGGACGTGGAAGTCATGGATGGAGGGGAAAATTTGGCTGTGTGGATATGGAGGTGGAATACCCAGAAGTGGAATTGGATGAAATGGAATATGGGTAAAAGCGGGTTTATGAACGCCATATGGATTTGGTGAAGGCTGACCTCGTAATGTGTTGACGTAAACTAGGTCAACCACTGTGACCATGTGGCGGGGAGGGCCACATCTACCAACCAGTAGCGAGCCCCACCACGGAGAAGTATCCTGGCTGCATCCACGTATGATCCTTTACTTTGTAATGGACTTCATTGGATCCACTTATGATCCTTACTTTGTAATGGACTTCATTGGATCCATTTATGATGCTTTACTTTGTAATGGACTTCATTTATAAAGAAGTTATTTGGCGAAAATAAATACCACAGCGACAACCGGAGCTCCCATGTAAGGGTTAAATTCCCGCAACGGTGACAAAACGCTTCGGAAAAAAAAGAAAATTCATCCAAACCCAAGAAAATTGGCTGATGGTTCCAAATGGAAATAATACCGATGGAGCCAGCCATACTGGGGGTAAAGGAGTTTTAAGTTTGGTCAAAGATGGTGGAAGTGGTGGGGGAGGCATTGTGGCTGACCAAACCATGAAGTTACAGCTGTCATTCAGGTGGAGTCATTTATCTAATGATCTGACCCTTGCCACACTTCGACCAAAAAACGCTAAGTAGCAACAAGATTTCTTTTTTGATTTCAATAAACGTGAGCGTTGATTCAAAAGTGTGTTTATCTAGGGTTGGATTCCTACTTTCTCCAGCTTCTTCGTCTGCAGTTCCACATGCGTTTGTCCCATAAACTCATATCATTGGGCTGGTGTTGTGCTTAGAAATAAAGTTTTAGGCCCAAGTAGCGAGGAATAGTAAGTTCAGAATATGTATTGGGAAATTGTCAAATGTTGACGATCGTGATATTAATGGATTCCTTAACTGAAAAGTTGATGATTGAGTCTGGGTTTTTGACCTGACGTACCTCTTCCTCCAAGTGTCCCCATAACTTGGGCAATTCTTTTAATTAGAATTGGAAGGGGTTAGAAACCACTTCATACCAAGTCTTAAGACGAGAAAAATCGAGGGGGAATAATAACACTATTGTCAAAATTCATCAACTAAGACCATGAATGATGGTCCCGGGTGCCCAAAGGGGGATGAACGAAGCTTCGAGATGGTATCCCGGGGGGATAAACACCAAATGTTAAAGGGTTAGTTATCCTCCTCGCCTGAGTGATAGGCATGACGAGGAAATGGAGAGAATTAACTCTGGAGGCTGAGAGCTAGAGACACAGTGATCTTTGGGTAGGTTTTAGGCCATATTTCCCATTTACAGTACATCTGGAGTTTCACAGAAAGCTACGGGGGCAGTACGTACGACTCTATAGATTACCACAAGAGTTTAAGGTTTCGTTCAAGGAAGATATAGATCTTATGTGTCTGTCAAGATCAATGATACTGTTAGATTTCTTACCCACTTGTGGTTCTGAAAGTGTTATTATGGAGGGACCAGATGGAAGGCAGACATTTCACCTAGATTATCATATTTGATGTTCCCACATTTTAGATCATGAAGATCTTCAATTAGATGACAGATTTGTTGGGGTTAAATGACGTTCAGATAAATCTGATCCTAAAAACCATAGTTGAATGCTTTGATTAAGGGGTTAGATGTCACAAGTGAGGTGGATTCTTTGTTAAATTTAGAAATGGTTTATGTGCAGCGCTCAAAGTATAGTAAAACAGCTAGGCTGTTAAAATGTTTCAAATCTATGGATAATAAACACAATCTATGAAGACATATTGAAAATGATTCATGGCATTTTAAATAAGACTTAAGATCAGATAAGTGATCAAAGCAGGAGGCATGAGCCAGCTTAGACCACACATAAGCTAGTTAAGGGTTGGAATACAGTGCTCAGAAAAGCACCAGAGTTGATGAAGTCAAGATCCATATGATACTTGAAACTGGATTGCCACCAATCAAATTGCTGAATGTACAACAGAGGTAAGACAACAAGAGTGAACATCTCTGCTCCGCGTTCCTGACCTGTGGTTTGGCCCCTGAGGTCAGGGAGCGCAAGCCGGTCTCCCCAGCCAGTGACGTCTTCTCTTTTGGGCATCTAATGAGGCACGTGTCCATCCTGTCAGGAACCAGGGTGTGCGGGAAAGCTCCAGGATCTTTACCAAACAGCGACCCACAGCGACCCCTCAGAGAGACCAGCTCTGCCACTTATTATTGGTGAGCTGAAGAAGGTGATGAGGTCAGTCCACCGGAGGCGTACCAGGGGAGGGGCCAACGGAACCAGAGGAAGGGCAGGAAATGAGGTGCCCTTCCTCAACTATCTACCTCACAATAAGAACTTTGTTTTAGAGGAAATTTTACTTGTAATATAATGGGAAAGAACTTTGTTTTAGAGGAAATATTATCTTTACATAGCTTAAAGCGGGATAGATCTTTATTTTAGAGGAAATTAAAATATTTATTTAAAATGGGAAAAAATCATGGAACTCGACATGCAACCACCTCCTCGTGGTGAGTTCTGGGTGATAAGAGATCAAACATCTCTTATCAGCTAAGAGTTGCATACAAACGTATTTCTTGATAAGTTAAAGACAACTGGATAATGTTCTTATGATCTTAAATGTTCTTAGAGTCTGGCTAGTGTTATCTTGGAGGTCTTCTATCCCCTACAGCTCGGGCTGGACCCAGACTGTATCATGGACAACGATAAAGCATCTTAGACTAGCTATCATGGACAGCGATAAATGATTTAGCCTAACCATTATGGACAACGATAAGTGATCTTAGCCTAACCATCATGGACAACGCTAAATTAGCCTAACCATTATGGACAACGATAAATGGATCTTAGCCTAGCCATCAAGGCCCATTTTCAGTCGTCCATCATAAATTTGCATGTTATTCTAATATCATTAGTAGTTTGAACCTTATAATAGACTGACTTGGTTCAGTTGTATGTTTTCATACAAGAACAAATTGAAGTGTCCCAAGCATTTTGAAATGGCATTTGTACTACTTAACTCTCGATGTTAGTGAAAACATGTGAGATAGCTACGACTGAGCAGCTTTCCTGTGTGCTGTGAATTTATGACCTTCCTTTTTCCTCTCTCTCTCTCTCTTCTCTCTCTCTCTCTCTCTCTCTCTCTCTCTCTCTTCTCTCTCTCTCTCTCTCTCTCTCTCTCATCAAAATATTCGAAATTATGAAATTCAATGTAGCCAAACTTCTGAATTACTTGTTTGTCTTGTAAAGTAGATCGTAGGTTTTTTTGATATATATATATAATATATATATATATATATATATATATATATTATATATATATATATATATATATATTTTAAATATATATATATATATATATTTATAATATTAATATATATATATTCTATTTATTCATTTTGCTTTGTCGCTGTCTCCCGCGTTAGCGAGGTAGCGCAAGGAAACAGACGAAAGAATGGCCCAACCCACCCACATACACATGTGTATACATAAACGTCCACACACAGTACAATATACATATCTACACATCTCAATGTATACATATATGTACACACACAGACATATACATATATACCCATGTACATAATTCATACTGTCTGCCTTTATTCATTCCCATCGTCACTCCGCCACACATGGTATAACAACCCCCTCCCCCCTCATGTGTGCGAGGTAGCGCTAGGAAAAGACAACAAAGGCCCCATTCGTTCACACTCAGTCTCTAGCTGTCATGTAATAATGCACATACATATATATATATATATATATATAATATATATATATATATATATATATATATATATATATATATATATTATAATATATATATATATATATATATATATATATATATATATATATATATATATATATATATATATATATATATATATAATGTATATATATATATATATATATATAAAATATATATATATATATATATATATATATATATATATTATATATATATATATATATATATATATATATATATGTACATATATATATATATATATATATATAATATATATATATATATATATATATATATATATATATATATATATATAATATATATATATATGTATATATATATAATATATATATATATATATATATATATATATATATATATATATATATATAATTGGGGAGTAAATATATAAAACCATTTTGGTGTCTCAGATTTTGGACATGAATCCAAGTATATTTACGCCACTGACTAAGATTATACCTTCATTTCCTTCTAGCAGATACAGGTTTTCAGATAATGCAATTATCAATAAATGGACCACTCACGAGCATAGTTAGTTCTGAGAGGAGCTTAACATGTGCTTCTACACAATGACAACAAATATGGATCACTCCCAATTGGTGGTTTAAGTATGATGAGTGAACAGCAGGACACAATCGTCCTGGTCTTACACAAGATATCATACCACCATCACCAATGGTTAATGTGTGTGGATCTTAAGCTGGTGACTTTTCTCCTGGGTCAGCAGAGTGGGTACAACAAGTAGCCCAGCTTTATCTGTCTCTGGGATAGTAGAGCTGAGGATGAGCACTGGCTGAGAAAACAATGGTGTCTGAGAGAAAACATGTTGGTTGGAGACAAGAATGTAATGGCAGAACCCTTGGTTGACAGAGATCAGATCATTGTACTACCACTGCACATCAAACTAGGTTTAATGAAACAGTTTGTGAAGGTTTGGAACAAAGAAGAACACTGCTTTGACTACATATGCAGAAAATGTCCAGCGCTGATCATGGAGAAGGTGAAGGCAGGTATTGTCGACGGGTCCACAAATCATGGAAGTCATGAAAGACCCACATTTCCAAGATTCAATGACCAATGTTGAGGCAGAGGCATGGTCTTCGTTCACTGTGGTTGTAAGGAATTGTCTTGGTCACCATAAAGCAGATAACTACCCTGAACTAGTGGAGAACCTGCCAACTTCTTTCCCTCAACTTGGCTGTAAAATGAACATCAAAGTGCATTACCTCCACACCCACTTGGCCAGACAACCTAAATGAGGAACTGGCTCAACCATTCCACCAAGATTTAAGAATCATGGAAGAAAGATACCTGGGACACTAGGATACCCATACCTGGGACACTGGGATACCCATACCTGGGACACTGGGATACCCATACCTGGGACACTGGGATACCCATACCTGGGACACTGGGATACCCATAGCATGGTGGATGACTGCTGGATCATTGCAGGTGATTGTGGTGGGTCAGGTGAGCACAAACGTGAGATGTGTGAGGACATGATGAACCATAATGATAATAACTTTCTAGGTTGGGCTCACCAACCACCATAATCTGATTGTGTGGATGTCATCATTTAATCCTAAATAAACAAATGCTACTTGTAGGAAGCCATTTCTCTTGATGCAAAAGGCAACAATAATGATGGTAGAGGATGGTTGTATGTTGTATGTGACACAGCAATTATAACATCATATCTCGACCACCAGAGATGAGAGAGAACAACGGAGGAGGCCATATTTAGAATCAGCCACCAAACCTGACCTGATCAACACAAGACTACCACCACATCATGACGTCACTAAGTGTCATGTGGTGTTGACGTCATCACTGATGACATCATCATGATGACGTCAGCAAGTGTCATGTGGTGGGGTATGCAGGTGTTGACGTCATCAGTGATGACATGATGATGATGATGACGTCAGCAAGTGTGATGTGTTGACGTCATCATCAGTGATGACATGAGCAAGTCTGGATTCAGGACATATTTCAGTGGGGTTCACGTCAGGAGGGATGTGGGCAACATTCCCCAGTGAGGCTCAAACCACACCCTAACAGCCCGACCGACCGACAGCTGTGGATGGGGCAGTTGTCGTGCACGACGAGGTCAAATGGCTCCGGCTCAGGGTAGAGTATTGTGGCCCAACCTGACCTGCTGCTGTACGGGGCGTCAGTAGAGAACGTTTTCTCATCACAGAAAACGACCATATATATATATAATATATATATATATATTATATATATAATATATATATATATATATTAATATATATATATATAAATATATATATATATATATATTATAATATATAATATATAAAATATACATATATATATATATATATGTAAGACGCACACTACCATCAATTTTTCATTAGGTATTTGTTATTATCATTTTGCTGTGAGCTACATAGAGTTAGATGCATGTTGCCACGGGCTCACTGTTCCCACGGGCTACTGTTAATCAGGATGTTTGAACACGTAAGAGCTGATCTGTTATTTGAACACGTTGTTGAATGGGTGTTGACGGACTCCCATACAACCACTGCCAGTGTGACCTGAGGGGACACACTGGCCAGCATCGTCACACTGTTCACTAGAGTGTGTCGTAGTGTCATAAGACTATAGCCCAGAGTACTACACATGTACATACATAATTTTGTGATAAATCTACAAAGGCCGCCTGATCTTCATATAGTACCACAGACGAAGAAGACCTGATTTCCTTCCTATCAACTCAACCTTACATGTTTGAAAGAATAGTTGCTCCTACAATGTTATTTGGTTGCGAGGCGTTGGCTATGAATAGGTTGTGCGGAAGTGGGTGGATGTGTTAGAAATGAAATGTTTGAGGACAATATGTGGCGTGATGTGGTTTGATCTATTAGATAGTGAAAGGGTAAGAGATGTGTGGTAATAAAAAGAGTGTGGTTGAGAGAGCAAAAGAGGGTGTTTTTGAAATGGTTTGATCACATGGAGAGAATGAGTGAGGAAAGATTAACAAAGAGGATATATGTGTCAGAGGTGGAAGGAACGAGGAGAAGTGGGAGACCAAACTGGAGGTGGAAGGATGGAGTGAAAAAAATTTTTAAACGATCAGGGCCTGAACATACAGGAGGGTGAAAGGGGTGCAAGGAATAAAGTGAATTGGAACAATATAGTATACCGGGGTCAATGGAATGAACCAGCGCATTGAAGCGTCTCGGTAAACCATGGAATGTTCTGTGGGACCTGGATGTGGTAAGGGAGCTGTGGGTTCGGTGCATTACACATGACAGCTAGAGACTGAGTGTGAACGAATGTGGCCTTTGTAGTCTTTGTAGTCTTTTCCTAGCGCTACCTCGTGCGCGCCGGGGAAGGGTGGGTGGCGTGGGGTTGGGGGGGGTGCCATTTCATGTGTGGCTGGGTGGAGACGGGAATGGATGAAGGGTAAGGAATGTATGTACATGTGTATATTTGTATATGTCTGTGTATGTATATGTATGCATACGTTGAAATGTATAGGTATGTATATGTGCGCATGTGGGCGGTTATGTATATACATGTGTAAGTGGATGGTTGGGCTTTTTCTTTCGACCGTTTCCTTGCGCTGCCTCACCAACGCGGGAGACAGCGACAAAGCATAATGGCAATACCGACATATTGGAGGAACCGGATTTTGGACTATTGCTATAATCGATCAAGGAATGAATGCAGTATGCTACAAACGAAACTAGACTGTAAGTAGGACCATCTTATCAAAAACAGCGACTGGACTAAGAACACAAACCCATCTTTTGTGATAAACCTGTCTAATAAACAACTAGATAAAGATTCCTTGTATGCCTTAGGCTATGGATTAAGTTTTTGTGTGCTCTAACAGGGAAGCCAGCTGTGTTGATGTCTCAAAGTCTTTTTTGCAATTTAGAGAAATATAGTAATTTAACTAATGATGAAATTATTATCTGTAAGGGTTTAGTGTATGCCAGTTTGTCAAATCCATTGGAACCTAATTGCCCTGAAAGATTTATAAGAGCTATTAACACCTAAAAAAAAGACAAAAATATACATATTACTGAAGCGGATAAGGCTAACACTGTTGTGATTTTAGACAAAAGTAAATATTTATCTAAAGATCATGATCTTATAAATGATGACAACAACGTATTCTAAACTCAGTAGAATCCCCTAAAAGCAGTTAATTCCCATTTCAATAAAGAAATGAAGTTGTTGTTGAAAGGTAATAGTTCTCTTATCTAAAGTTGGTCATCTTTGTCCCCCTAATTGCCATGTATGTATGGACTTATGAAAACACATAAACAAAATTTTCCAGCAAGACCTATAGTGAGTTCAGTAGGCTCCATCACATATAAACTGTCAAAATGGTTAGTTTTTTTTATTGAGCCCTTTAGTGGGTAAGATATCAAATTCTAATATCATGAAAAATGTAGATTTAGTCAAAAAGCTTAACAATATCAATGTTAATTTTGATTTCAAACTAGTTAGCTTTGATGTTTCCTCACTTTTCACAAAAGTTTCAGTTGATGACCTTTGAGAATATTTGTTTGATATATATGTATGGGAAGAGAGCACGGCATAATGTAACAATAAACTTGAAGATGAATGAAAGCTTTCGCGCTGTGGTGGTTAGTAGCGTTGCTGACTATGGACCACACATGGGCCCGTCCCACCCTCGTGGCTGGTCGATAAATGGATGCCTGGCGTAGCTTGACGTTTACATGATAACATAGAGAGGTTATGGTACAGCCAGTCATATGATTAGGGCTTTCAGTTTCCCGTGCCGTCTCAGCTACCATGAGAAAGATAACGGGAAATAAAAGATCAGATAAACGGGGCCAATGAGAGCAGGTCTATCAAAGATGGCGACCTTTCGCCCGTAAGGAAGGAGAAGAGTCGTGTCGGCAGCTATCCCCATCCCTCGTCTATCCCACACCTTCCCATTGGTATCGGGGATGTAGTCTCTCTACCCCACCATGGGTTGTGTGGGTGGGGGCACGATCAGCATAACGGCCACGTACAACATACAACCTTCACCATCAGACACCACTAGTTGTAGAGTCGCTTCTCATGTGACGCTGAGGGACGACAAGTGGTCGTGTCGGTCGCTCTACCTCTGCCGTCGTTTCACCGTCGGCTTACTGGAACTAGTTATAAAATTGTCGATTATAATGTAAAGATCAATATATATGAGGGAAGTGTTGAACCTCCCTCACCAGACACAACAACTGTTTGGATCTGGCGGGTGGAGGGAACTCCCTATGACGTCACGATGCCCCGCCTCCAGCCTGGCGCAGGTGTGTGTGTGTGTGTGTGTGTGTGTGTGTGTGTGTACTACCTTTATGATTACTATGTGTGTCGTACCAGAAGAGAGTTCTGGTGTTGCCTCATTTCTTAACCTTTTGAATGTTCTTGTTTTCATGTGGAAGGTTCCGGTCACGGACACAAAGCCCACATCAAGGCCGGGCCTTAGTTGAAATACATAGAGAATAATGAAAGGGAAAAATAAAAGAGAAGGGAAAGTATTTACGTATTTTGGAGGAAGTGAAGGACCTCTCTCACTCTTGAAATGTATGCACACACACACACACACACACACACACACACACAGGTAAGCCAGGAAACATAAAGATAAGGTGGAATTCAGTGGGATATTCATGCAATGTGATAAATCCAGGTAAGAGAGGGAGAGAAGTTGTGTATAGAGTCACATACACACACATGAGAGGCCACATGAGGCAAGATAATGTGTCAGCAGGGCAGAGATGGCAGGAGCGTTGGCTGGTTGGCTGGCACGTGTGGCGCTCTGATGATCATACCAGACCTATGGCCCTCCTTCCTGACACCTCTTCACACGGAAGAAGAGGACCCTGACCCAGCACCCACTTCCAAAGGCACAGCAGAGTGGAGTCTGGCAGGGATGGGTGGGTTCACACGTCGTATTGACTGCCTTGGTGGACAGATTAAGATGTAGAAGCACAGATGGTCAGCATCATAGCTACCGTCACAGCTATACAGCGCCAACTGCAGCAGGTGGCTACCTCTGGTGGCAGGGCCTCCTCTGCCTCAAGAGGTAGGTGCCCAACCAGGCCTCAACTCCTGACGAGGGAGCTGGAGAGTCCCACCAGCCTGGCAAGATCCTGAGTGACTATGAGATCCTGGAGTGGGTGTAGGACCTCAATATACAGGGAAGGCAGCCACTGTGAAACAGGTAAAAGATTCCTTAGAGAATAAAACGGTTGATATGGTAAAGAAGTCCCTGTTGTGCTACGTTCTTGATAACGTGAATGAAGGGATCCAACTTATGCACAAGCTCTCTGGGCACATTCAACAGTACGGACTGTGATTACCGCAGAATACACATGGCAAAAGTGTATTTATTTAGTAGATTTCTATTGAAATACAAGGGATATCGTATCTATGTTAATCATTTCATACGATAATGAAAAAGTTCCATAACTTTTCTGGAACACAGGATACAGAAATGTATCTAAAGTGAAACCGATAGTACTAACATATCTAACATAAAGATTTCTATTTTGCAGATAACATAAATATTTTACATGTAGAAATCAGTAATATCTTCAACAATATAAACAATCTGGCATCGAATCTTGCAGACTTTTCATCGAAGTTTTACACATTAAAGAAAATATTACGTAGAGAAAAGATTTAGTGGAATTTATTATCACCATCACAAGTTGCCAGACGACGCCAGACCTGCCTCAACCCGACACATATTACCATAATAAATCATCTAATTCTTTGTTAATAATAGTTTTCACCAAATATGAATATAACTGCCTTCGTGTTTTGCCTTTAGATAATTATAATGTTCGATAACGAGTAAGTAGATCCGTTCTGGAAAATAATCCCGTGTCTCCAACTAGCGGTGCCGTCAACCGTGTCATGAATTTATTCTTTATAGAAAATTGATATTATTTAAAGGTAAACAATTTAAAAAAATATAAGAAAACACTTTATGTCTGAGTTTATATTCATTATTCTATTAAAAGTGTAAGGCAATGATATTCATATTAGATTAAAACTACATAAACCAAGACTTGGTGATCTATTATGGCAATGTGTGATGGAGGGTTAGTAAACCAAGACTTGGTGATCTGTTATGGCAATGTGTGATGGAGGGTTAGTAAACCAAGACTTGGTGATCTATTATGGCAATGTGTGATGGAGGGTTAGTAAACCAAGACTTGGTGATCTATTATGGCAATGTGTGATGGAGGGTTAGTAAACCAAGACTTGGTGATCTATTATGGCAATGTGTTGATGGAGGGTTTAGTAAACCAAGACTTGGTGATCTATTATGGCAATGTGTGATGGAGGGTTAGTAAACCAAGACTTGGTGATCTATTATGGAAATGTGTGATGGAGGGTTAGTAAACCAAGACTTGGTGATCTATTATGGCAATGTGTGATGGAGGGTTAGTAAACCAAGACTTGGTGATCTATTATGGCAATGTGTGGATGGAGGGTTAGTAAACCAAGACTTGGTGATCTATTATGGTAATGTGTGATGGAGGGTTAGTGTGGGGGTTCAGCTGGCCTCAGGCTCAGGCCTGGTCATCCTGGCTTCAATATGGTCAGTTAGCAGGAAGCGTCGTCGGTCACAGTAATATTACCTAAGTGAAGATATATGATAATGTGGGTTTGCATGTGTTTCCCATGGCCCTTTGTGACCAAGTTGGTGTTCCTATGTGAAGTGAACTGTGGGGTGGTATTTTGTGTGTGAAATACTGGCAAAAATACTTAAGTACGTATATGTTCACTTATAATCATGATAATCTTACACTTTACATCCCAAAGAAGTTATGAAATATATTTGTAATTTAAATCTCTAAGAATATTCATTTAGGAGCTAATTCTTATATACCAGAGTGCCTCTGATATTAGATGTATCGGCTGCCAGTAAATTTCTTAACTTTTGTATGGCGTGAACTAAGATTACCCAATACTGCCATAAACTGTCCGCCATTTTGATTTAGTAACATGTAATTACTTAAGATTTAATTGAATTATTCGTGATACATTGCATTGTTTTGTTATAGATATAATTAGAGTTTTTGCAGTTTGGTCCCATTAAATTTGATTATATTATATAGTATCATATATGTATATATATATATATATATATATATATATATATATATATATATACTATATATATATATATATATATATATATATATATATATATATATATATATATGAAACACGATAAGTTTGTCTTGGGCGATCGCATGTTTACCAAATGGCGTCCTAGCTATGTCTCTTCATTGTATATCAAATGACTGTTATATTTCTTTCTTGTGTCTCACATGATTATGTGATTATTACACGAAAGTGCACTCGGGAACTTATCGTGTTTCATTATTCCCATGGACTCTTAATAATATACTTGATCACGTGCAAAATTGTGATCCTTTCCAATGTATATATATATGTATACATATATAATTCCTAGGAGTCCATTTTTCCGTGAATTCTTAGGAACCTACTTGATCATGCGCAAAATTGTGATCCTTTCGAATATACATATATAAATAGAAATTCCCAGTGCATTTTCGTGCAATGATCACGTCGCCAGGGGAGATACAAGAACGAGATAGATGACGTAGAACAGTCAAGTGATATACAAAAAAGAGATGTTGCTAAAGACGCCATTGTCTGCTTGCTTGTTTTTTATTTCCTTTCCTGTTTGCTTGCCTGCGTTTTTGTCAATTTTTTCATGTTTACCTGCCTTTTTGCTTGATTGCCTGCCTCCCTGTTTTTTCATTGACTGCTTGCCTGCGTTTTGCCTACCTGATTGCTTGCCTTCCTGCCTTTTTTTCTGCGTGCCTGCCTGCCTGCCCTTTTGTCTACCTTCCTTTTTGCCTGCTTGCCTGCTTGCTTGCTGTGTCACTTGTCTGCCAGGTTTTTAAGTTGCCTGCCTGCCTTTCGCGGTAATACAAATGTCTGTGGGCTTTCCAGTGTACGTTTCACTAACATGAAAGTGTTGGGTTTGGGAGCCTGCATTTTTACGTGACAAAAGGAGATATTTACCTAAATTTGATAAGCAGAAGACTACAGACGTACCAACCCATACTTCAGTAGTACAATAGAATGTGTGTATCACTAGAGGCTCTCAAACCCACTTTAAACACAAGAAAAGTTTGTGTACTTCGCCAGCAACCCACAATAACAACAAAATGTCCATAAATTCATAGGTCGTCAGTTGTGAGAAGTAGTTCTTGTCTTCTCATTCACTCTTGATATAATGCATATTTTCCCCATAGGTCTGCTCCTGCGGGCATTAGAAAAGGGAGCCGTGTAGTCAGGTTGGCTCCCACACTTAAGGTGACCAATGTCTTTGATCTGAAGCATGAACGGGCGTGACCATTACTACCATATATTGGACGGGGTCACTACGTTCCCCGTACCAAGCGAATCTCTCACATTTATGATCATTTTCACTTGTCCTTTTACCATCATGTTCTGCCATTAGTATCTGTTGTTATTGTTTATACTAAGCACTGTGGACATCATATCTGCAAGAGATTTGATAATACGATGAAAATAGTCTCGGAGGCGTAAGAGAAAGATATATTTAGGATACCTTTCTTGGTTCTACTTTCTGTTTTCTTATGAATATAATGTTAAACAGAATGTTTACATAAGTAACAAGGAACTAATGAGGTTCTTGAAGAAAGGGGAGAGCCAGTTAAGAAGACTTCTGCACGCACCTGGTTGCGAAGTTCACAAATGTTTTGACTTTTTTTGTGGTGTGGTTGGGGGTGTGGGTGGTGGTGGGTTTGGTGATGGTGGTGGTGTTGGTGATGGTGGTGGGTTGGTGATGGTGGTGGTGGTGGTGGTGGTGGTGGTGGTGTTGGTGATGGTGGTGGTGTTGGTGATGTGGTGGTTGGGGTGTAGGGTGGTGGTGGTGGTGTTGGTGATGGTGGTGGTGTTGGTGATGGTGGTGTGTTGGTGGTGGTGATGGTGGTGGTGAATGGTGGTGGTGGTGTGGTGGTGATGGTGGGGTGTTGTGATGGTGGTGGTGGTGATGGTGATGGTGGTGGTGTTGGTGATGGTGTGGTGTGGTGGTGTGGTGGTGATGGTGTTGGTGATGGTGTGGTGTGGTGTGATGGTGGTGGCGTTGGTGATGGTGGTGGTGTGGCGTTGGTGATGGTGGTGGTGCTTGGTGATGTGGTGTTGTGTGGTGTGGTGGTGGGATGGTTGGTGATGTGGGTGGTGGTGTGATGGTGGTGGCGTTGGTGATGTGGTGTGTGGCGTTGGTGATGGTGGGGTGGGTGAGGTGGTGGTTGGGGTAGGTGGTGGTGGTGGATTTTGTTGGTGATGGTGGTGGTGTCGGATGGTGGTGGTGGTGGCGTTGGTTGGATGGTTGGTGGTGGTGTTGGTGATGGTGGTGGTGTTGGTTGTTTATGGGGGGTTTTTTTATTTTTTTTTATTTTTTTTTTTTTATTGGGGGGGTTTTTTTTTTTTTAAAGGGGGGGGTTTTTTTTTAAAATTTTTTCAAAGGGGGGGGTTTTTTTTTTTTTTCCTTTTTGAGGGGGGATAGGGGTTTTTTGGTGAATTTTTGTAAATTTCCCTTTTTCCGGGGGGGTTTTTTTTTTTTTTAAAAATTTTTTTTAATTTTGGAGGGTAGGGGGTTTTGGGGGTTTTTTTTTTTGGGGTTTTTTTTTTTTAGGTTTTGGTTTGGAAGTGGGGTGTGGGGTTTTTTTTTTTTAGGGGTTTTATTTGTGTTATTGTTTTGTAAATGAAAAAATTTTTTTTTTATTAGTTTTTAATTTGGTTTTTGTTGTTATTTTTTTTAAAATTTTTTTTTGTTTTTCTTATCTCAAACCCCGTTTTTCGACAAATCCATTCTCTGAAATTTGGTTTGTTGTTTAAGAAGGGCTAAAATTCGCTTAATCTTTAATTGATTTATGCAACTATTTTTCCTCATCTAAAACTTCTTCTTTGAACGCATTTAACATGTGACCCAAAAGGGCTTTATATTTATGAAGGGAAAAGAACCAGCACGAAATGATTAAAATACTCTCCTATTCAGTTAAACTGCAATGTCAAAAATACAAAAATATACCAAAACATAGGTTTTCATGTTTTTTCCATAAATTTTAAAAACTTTGTTTCATAAACCTTTCCCGGGGGGAAATTTAAAAATTGGGAAAATGGTAAGGAAAGGGCAAAAACGGGTATTTATAAATAGAACATTTTTCACATACCTTGACTCAGGACATTTACAAGGCTGATATTTACATGATACAGAAGATCATCAAACAAGAACGATAGCAGATTAATAGATGTTTTTGAATAAATAGGTAAACATGCTAGATGAGGTGGAATCAGAGTCGCCTTGATTTCGATCACGAGCGAGATGATATGAAGAGTGGGCAAGCATAAGCATCGGACTGTGATTATTGTAAATGACTAAAAATGTTTAATTTTTATTGCTTTGTCGAAATGCTTTAGCCTTTGAAAGGGTTAATGTTCCCTCAAAGTTGCCCGGACCCTACCACAGGGGGTCAGCATTCGAAATAGTTTCCCTTTTTTGCCCTGTTTATGGCCCCCAACAGAATGGAGGGATTTTCTTTATTTTTTTCATCCCTAGGAAATGGGCCCTCATAAATGTTTGGAACTTTTCCAAAACGATTTGATCCTTTATGAAACCGCTCATTCGTACAATAGTTTGTCAAAAATTTTTCAACTGATGAAACTTTTCCCCATAGGAAGTGTCTTTTAGGACCGGGTATAACAGGGTCGATGCGGGAGGGGGAGGAGAATTCTCCAATCTCACGAGGGAACTTAAGGTTCAAAAAATCGGGGATGAATTTGGTGGTGGGGGACTTAAATCTCAACACGGCCGCTTCAGTTTAGGTCGGCTGCTCTGCGGGTGGGGGGCGACCCTCCATTTTGCAGCGACGACACATCAGGGTCTTCATCGACGACCAGTACGATACGTCGATCCACCAGGCCTGATTCTCCCCAAATAGAATGGGGGTTAAAGGGTAAACCAATTCAGGGGTAGGCATCACTTTGCCCGTTGTTTGGTGGGACCAAGAAACTTTGAGGGGGAGGGGCGGCTTTCCTGTGTCAACTACACCATTTTTCCTGCTGGGTCCGCCTTCGCACAGGTCATCATCATTTTGATCCCCGAGTCTGGATCTTCACCCCCTTCCCCCTCCCCGTGCACGGTTCGATACCAACGTGACCCTTTTCCCGGGAAGGGCCCTTTTTTTGGCTTTCCCGGGAAAGGCCCCCTTTCCCCTTTTTTGGGGGGGGGGGGGGGGGCCAGGCCCTCACTGCTGGACAACCAGAAATTTCTGGTGTAGGCGTCTTTTTTGGGCGGCCGTTCGTCCTCCAAGTCGCGATCTCCCTTTGGGATGCCCACCGTCCAGTGTTCTCCGACGTCAGACGGCAGCTTTCTCGTACCCAAACCCTTCGCAGATTTCCAGTATCGCAAAAAATACTCAGATCGGTTTTATACAAAACTTTAACAGCCCCGGTTGCTGGATTGAGCCTCGAAAAATCAAGGAAGGATTCCTTGCCAGGGTACCGATGGGCAGCGCGGACGTAGTCTTTCTGCGATCTGTGAGATGAGTGATTTACTTTACGAAAATAAACTTTCATAGACCAGCACTTGCAAAAATATATGAAGCCACAAAAAATTAGTGACTCTTGTTTCCTCATGATTTGATATCCAGATGATAAATAACATAAATGAAGTGAAGACTATGTAATGAAGAGGAAAAACAAATAGTGAAAATGCAGGTACGGTAAAGGTGTACACTGGGCAGAATTCCTTTATGGAGAGGTATGGGACCTTTTAGTGGAAAATATAATGGTTGGTGTTGTGTGTGTGTGTGGTTGTGTGTGTGTGTTTACGTAGTGGGTTTCAAAGACATATAAAAAAACAGGAAAGCAGGGGTAATCTCGCGTGACAATGGGGGCCTTTTAATGTGCACGTTTCAACAAACTGGTGTACTAATTTCCCTTGTGCTGTCTGGCTGTCTGTTTGTTGACGAAAACTTTCAGAGTTTTTTAGTTTAAAAAAAGAAAATAATCAAAAATTGTTTTTTTTTTTTTTTTTCCAAGGATAATTTTGTACGGACCTTTTAGACAACTATGGCAATAACATATATAGTAACATTAACACAAGTTAGGGACCAAACAACGACGGTTCATCAACAATCATCCATACAACCAGGACAAAAATTTATTCTTTAACATTAAAACAACAAAATTTTAAAAATAAAATAAAAACCCGTAATTGTCCACGTAACCTAAGACCTGATGAATAAATTTTTGGGAGATAAGAATGATGGGAATACTCTAACAAAAAAGAGCTTGAAAACAAAGTTAATTGCATAAGTGACTCGTCTATAAGTATGCTAAAGAATATTTTTTCTTTAATACAAACTGTAGGTTATGTGGGAAATATGGTATGTACTCTTGATATCTAAAAAATTCGCCTTAGTCTTGTGTTGCAGTTTGTAGAAAATTGTTGTTTGTTATCTACTTGGTCTTAGATTATCCCCTCTACGTTTTATATTTATGAATGTCTTACCAATTCCATCACAACAATACCCCTTACCTTCTTTTGTCCGGTGGAATGTGTGTAAAAATGTGATGTGTTGGGAAGTAGTTTTCCTCGCTCTTGCATATCTCACATAAATATCAGCTTTTCTGCTCATAATCATGATATCTGATTAATCTCATGTGAGTTCTAAGTGACCGAAATCATAGACGACCGAATATCTCTCACCGTCAGTTCACTACAGAGAGAGACACCATTATCTCTCGACATCATGTTCACTGCCAGAGAGAGGACACCATATCTCATCACCGTCATGTTCACTATAAGGGAGACACCATTATCGCTCACCATAAATGTTTACTACAGAGGGAGACACCATTATCTCTCACCGTCCATGTTCACTACAGAGAGAGAACCATTATCTCTCACCCATCAAATGTTACTGCAGAGAGAGACACCATATCTTCTCACCGTCATGTTCACTACAGAGGGAGACAACCATTATCTCTCTCTCATCATGGTTCACTGCAAGAGAGACACCATTATCTCTCATCTCCGTCTGTCACTATATAGGGAGACACCATTATCTCTCACCGTCATGTTCACATACAGAGAGAGACACTATTATCTCTCACCATCATTAAGTTCTGGCCTACAAGTAACAGTGATCTAACTTCTCAGGAACCACCTGCCATGTTTGTTAGTGCCCAACATGGTCCATCTATCGATCACCAATATAAACAGTCTGTGCCCATCATCGATCACTAGAACTCGAATCGTCCCC
>NW_027265035.1:0-19374 GCF_036320965.1 Panulirus ornatus
TGTGTGTGTGTGTGTGTGTGTGTGTGTGTGTGTGTGTGTGTGTGTGTGAGGCGGGATAACTAGTACATTCTGTATTTTGAGTGGATGTGGAGTACATCTCTCCCCTTGTGTGTACAAGATGTGGAGTACATCTCTCCCCTTGTGTGTACAAGATGTGGAGTACATCTCTCACCTTGTGTGTACAAGATGTGGAGTACATCTCTCCCCTTGTGTGTACAAGATGTGGAGTACATCTCTCCCCTTGTGTGTACAAGATGTGGAGTACATCTCTCCCCTTGTGTGTACAAGATGTGGAGTACATCTCTCCCCTTGTGTGTACAAGATGTGGAGTACATCTCTCCCCTTGTGTGTACAAGATGTGGAGTACATCTCTCCCCTTGTGTGTACAAGATGTGGAGTACATCTCTCCCCTTGTGTGTACAAGATGTGGAGTACATCTCTCTCCTTGTGTGTACAAGATGAGGAGTACATCTCTCCCCTTGTGTGTACAAGATGTGGAGTACATCTTTCTCCTTGTGTATACAAGATGTGGAGTACATCTCTCCCCTTGTGTGTACAAGATGTGGAGTACATCTCTCCCCTTGTGTGTACAAGATGTGGAGTACATCTTTCTCCTTGTGTATACAAGATGTGGAGTACATCTCTCCCCTTGTGTGTACAAGATGTGGAGTACATCTCTCCCCTTGTGTGTACAAGATGTGGAGTACATCTCTCACCTTGTGTGTACAAGATGTGGAGTACATCTCTCCTCCTTGTGTGTACAAGATGTGGAGTACATCTCTCACCTTGTGTGTACAAGATGTGGAGTACATCTCTCCCCTTGTGTGTACAAGATGTGGAGTACATCTTTCTCCTTGTGTGTACAAGATGTGGAGTACATCTCTCCCCTTGTGTGTACAAGATGTGGAGTACATCTCTCACCTTGTGTGTACAAGATGTGGAGTACATCTTTCTCCTTGTGTGTACAAGATGTGGAGTACATCTCTCACCTTGTGTGTACAAGATGTGGAGTACATCTCTCCCCTTGTGTGTACAAGATGTGGAGTACATCTTTCTCCTTGTGTGTACAAGATGTGGAGTACATCTCTCACCTTGTGTGTACAAGATGTGGAGTACATCTCTCACCTTGTGTGTACAAGATGTGGAGTACATCTCTCCCCTTGTGTGTACAAGATGTGGAGTACATCTCTCCCCTTGTGTGTACAAGATGTGGAGTACATCTCTCCCCTTGTGTGTACAAGATGTGGAGTACATCTCTCCCCTTGTGTGTACAAGATGTGGAGTACATCTCTCCCCTTGTGTGTACAAGATGTGGAGTACATCTCTCCCCTTGTGTGTACAAGATGTGGAGTACATCTCTCCCCTTGTGTGTACAAGATGTGGAGTACATCTCTCTCCTTGTGTGTGTACAAGGATTACATTGCTCTCACTGTCTCTATATTTATTTCTTGGTCTACTTCTCTGGAGTACAAAGGAAGTGTAATCGTCTTATTCAATAATAAACACTTAATACCTTACCAATTTATTCCAAGTTTATTTCCTTGATATGGTAAGATAATGTGCTGTCTGCACACATGAGCACATAATGTACATAACTAGTGAATGTCGTGTATGTATATAACTAGTGAATGTCGTGTATGTATATAACTAGTGAATGTCGTGTATGTATATAACTAGTGAATGTCGTGTATGTATATAACTAGTGAATGTCGTGTATGTATATAACTAGTGAATGCTGTTAATGTATATAAATAGTGAATGTTCTATGAATAAACATGTAATGAACAAACATGTAAATTAATGGATTAAATGGTATGTCATATTCTCGAAAGAAAATGTAAGGACTGACACGTTATCATCACTTCATAAACCACAAGTTCTGAACTGATGCACCGTGGTCAATGATGCACACGTGGTCAATGATGCACACGTGGTCAATGATACACCCGTGGTCAATGATACACCCGTGGTCAATGATACACCCGTGGTCAATGATACACCCGTGGTCAATGATGCACTCGTGGTCAGTGATACACTCGTGGTCAATGATGCACACGTGGTCAATGATGCACTCGTGGTCAATGATGCACTCGTGGTCAGTGATACACTCGTGGTCAATGATACACCCGTGGTCAATGATACACCCGTGGTCAATGATGCACTCGTGGTCAATGATGCACTCGTGGTCAATGATGCACTCGTGGTCAGTGATACACTCGTGGTCAATGATACACCCGTGGTCAATGATGCACTCGTGGTCAATGATACACCCGTGGTCAATGATACACTCGTGGTCAATGATGCACTCGTGGTCAATGATACACTCGTGGTCAATGATGCACACGTGGTCAATGATACACTCGTGGTCAATGATACACTCGTGGTCAATGATGCACACGTGGTCAATGATACACTCGTGGTCAATGATGCACACGTGGTCAATGATGCACACGTGGTCAATGATGCACACGTGGTCAATGATACACCGTGGTCAATGATGCACACGTGGTCAATGATACACCCGTGGTCAATGATGCACACGTGGTCAATGATACACTCGTGGTCAATGATGCACACGTGGTCAATGATGCACTCGTGGTCAATGATGCACTCGTGGTCAATGATGCACTCGTGGTCAATGATACACTCGTGGTCAATGATGCACTCGTGGTCAATGATACACTCGTGGTCAATGATGCACTCGTGGTCAATGATACACTCGTGGTCAATGATGCACTCGTGGTCAATGATACACCCGTGGTCAATGATGCACTCGTGGTCAATGATGCACTCGTGGTCAATGATACACTCGTGGTCAATGATGCACTCGTGGTCAATGATGCACTCGTGGTCAATGATGCACTCGTGGTCAATGATACACTCGTGGTCAATGATGCACTCGTGGTCAATGATACACTCGTGGTCAATGATGCACTCGTGGTCAATGATGCACTCGTGGTCAATGATACACTCGTGGTCAATGATACACTCGTGGTCAATGATGCACACGTGGTCAATGATACACTCGTGGTCAATGATACACTCGTGGTCAATGATGCACACGTGGTCAATGATACACCCGTGGTCAATGATGCACACGTGGTCAATGATGCACTCGTGGTCAATGATGCACTCGTGGTCAATGATGCACCCGTGGTCAATGATACACCCGTGGTCAATGATGCACTCGTGGTCATGATGCACTCGTGGTCAATGATACACCGTGGTCAATGATACACCGTGGTCAATGATACACTCGTGGTCAATGATACACCGTGGTCAATGATGCATCGTGGTCAATGATGCACTCGTGGTCAATGATACACCGTGGTCAATGATGCACTCGTGGTCAATGATACACCCGTGGTCAATGATACACCCGTGGTCAATGATGCACCCGTAGTCAATGATGCACACGTGGTCAATGATGCACTCGTGGTCAATGATGCACACGTGGTCAATGATGCACTCGTGGTCAATGATGCACACGTGGTCAATGATACACTCGTGGTCAATGATGCACTCGTGGTCAATGATGCACTCGTGGTCAATGATACACTCGTGGTCAATGATGCACTCGTGGTCAATGATACACTCGTGGTCAATGATGCACTCGTGGTCAATGATACACTCGTGGTCAATGATGCACTCGTGGTCAATGATGCACTCGTGGTCAATGATGCACTCGTGGTCAATGATGCACTCGTGGTCAATGATGCACTCGTGGTCAATGATGCACTCGTGGTCAATGATGCACTCGTGGTCAATGATGCACTCGTGGTCAATGATACACTCGTGGTCAATGATACACTCGTGGTCAATGATACACTCGTGGTCAATGATGCACTCGTGGTCAATGATGCACTCGTGGTCAATGATGCACTCGTGGTCAATGATACACTCGTGGTCAATGATACACTCGTGGTCAATGATGCACTCGTGGTCAATGATACACTCGTGGTCAATGATGCACTCGTGGTCAATGATACACTCGTGGTCAATGATGTCACTCGTGGTCAATGATGCACTCGTGGTCAATGATACACTCGTGGTCAATGATACACTCGTGGTCAATGATGCACTCGTGGTCAATGATGCACTCGTGGTCAATGATACACTCGTGGTCAATGATGCACTCGTGGTCAATGATACACTCGTGGTCAATGATGCACTCGTGGTCAATGATGCACTCGTGGTCAATGATGCACACGTGGTCAATGATGCACTCGTGGTCAATGATACACTCGTGGTCAATGATGCACTCGTGGTCAATGATGCACTCGTGGTCAATGATGCACTCGTGGTCAATGATGCACTCGTGGTCAATGATGCACTCGTGGTCAATGATGCACTCGTGGTCAATGATGCACTCGTGGTCAATGATGCACTCGTGGTCAATGATGCACTCGTGGTCAATGATGCACTCGTGGTCAATGATGCACTCGTGGTCAATGATGCACTCGTGGTCAATGATACACTCGTGGTCAATGATGCACTCGTGGTCAATGATGCACTCGTGGTCAATGATGCACTCGTGGTCAATGATGCACTCGTGGTCAATGATGCACTCGTGGTCAATGATGCACTCGTGGTCAATGATACACTCGTGGTCAATGATGCACTCGTGGTCAATGATGCACTCGTGGTCAATGATGCACTCGTGGTCAATGATACACTCGTGGTCAATGATGCACTCGTGGTCAATGATGCACTCGTGGTCAATGATGCACTCGTGGTCAATGATGCACTCGTGGTCAATGATGCACTCGTGGTCAATGATACACTCGTGGTCAATGATGCACTCGTGGTCAATGATGCACTCGTGGTCAATGATGCACTCGTGGTCAATGATGCACTCGTGGTCAATGATGCACTCGTGGTCAATGATGCACTCGTGGTCAATGATGCACTCGTGGTCAATGATGCACTCGTGGTCAATGATGCACTCGTGGTCAATGATGCACTCGTGGTCAATGATACACTCGTGGTCAATGATGCACTCGTGGTCAATGATACACTCGTGGTCAATGATGCACTCGTGGTCAATGATGCACTCGTGGTCAATGATACACTCGTGGTCAATGATGCACTCGTGGTCAATGATGCACTCGTGGTCAATGATGCACTCGTGGTCAATGATGCACTCGTGGTCAATGATACACTCGTGGTCAATGATGCACTCGTGGTCAATGATGCACTCGTGGTCAATGATGCACTCGTGGTCAATGATACACTCGTGGTCAATGATACTCGTGGTCAATGATGCACTCGTGGTCAATGATGCACTCGTGGTCAATGATGCACTCGTGGTCAATGATGCACTCGTGGTCAATGATGCACTCGTGGTCAATGATGCACTCGTGGTCAATGATGCACTCGTGGTCAATGATGCACTCGTGGTCAATGATGCACTCGTGGTCAATGATACACTCGTGGTCAATGATGCACTCGTGGTCAATGATGCACTCGTGGTCAATGATGCACTCGTGGTCAATGATGCACTCGTGGTCAATGATGCACTCGTGGTCAATGATGCACTCGTGGTCAATGATGTACTCGTGGTCAATGATGCACTCGTGGTCAATGATACACTCGTGGTCAATGATGCACTCGTGGTCAATGATGCACTCGTGGTCAATGATACACTCGTGGTCAATGATGCACTCGTGGTCAATGATGCACTCGTGGTCAATGATACACTCGTGGTCAATGATGCACTCGTGGTCAATGATACACTCGTGGTCAATGATGCACTCGTGGTCAATGATGCACTCGTGGTCAATGATACACTCGTGGTCAATGATGCACTCGTGGTCAATGATACACTCGTGGTCAATGATGCACTCGTGGTCAATGATACACTCGTGGTCAATGATGCACTCGTGGTCAATGATGCACTCGTGGTCAATGATGCACTCGTGGTCAATGATGCACTCGTGGTCAATGATGCACTCGTGGTCAATGATGCACTCGTGGTCAATGATACACTCGTGGTCAATGATACACTCGTGGTCAATGATGCACTCGTGGTCAATGATGCACTCGTGGTCAATGATGCACTCGTGGTCAATGATACACTCGTGGTCAATGATACACTCGTGGTCAATGATGCACTCGTGGTCAATGATGCACTCGTGGTCAATGATGCACTCGTGGTCAATGAAAACTTCAATTGTTTTTCCTGAATATCTCACGATGTTTTCTTCATTTTGGTCTGCTGTTTCTCACCTCAATGGTTACCTGACGTGTATATTAATCTACAATGATTGCCTGACGTGTATATTAATCTACAATGATTACCTGACGTGTATATTAATCTACAATGATTACTTGACGTGTATATTAATCTACAATGATTACCTGACGTGTATATTAATCTACAATGATTACCTGACGTATATTAATCTACAATGACTACCTGACGTGTATATTAATCTAAAATGATTACCTGACGTGTATGTTAATCTACAATGATTACCTGACGTGTATATTAATCTACAATGATTACCTGACGTGTATATTAATCTACAATGATTACCTGACGTGTATATTAATCTACAATGATTACCTGACGTGTATATTAATCTACAATGATTACCTGAATGTATATTAATCTACAATGATGATTACTCGTGTATATTAATCTACAAATTACCTACGGTGTAATTAATACAATGATACCTGACGTGTATATTAATCTACAATGATTACCTGAGTGTAATTAATCTACAATGATTACCTGACGTGTATATTAATCTACAATGATTACCTGAGTGTATATAATCTACAATGTATTCCTGACGTGTATATTAATCTACAATGATTACCTGACGTGTATATTAATCTACAATGATTACCTGACGTGTAATTAATCTACAATGATTACCTGACGTGTATATTAATCTACAATGATTACCTGACGGTGTATATTAATCTACAATGATTACCTGAGTGTATATTAATCTACAATGATTACCTGACGTGTAATTAATCTACAATGATTACCTGAGGGGTATATTAAAACTACAATGTTACCTGAGGTGTATATTAATCTACAATGAAATTTCCTGAGTGTATATTAATCTACAATGATTACCTAGGGGTATTTAATCTACAATGATTACCTGAGGTGTATATTAATCACAATGATTACCTGAGTTAATTAATCTACAATGATTACCTGAGGGGTATATTAATCTACATATTTACCTGAGTGTATATTAATCTACAATGATTACCTGACGTGTACAATAATCTACATGATTTTCCTGACGGAATATTAATCTACAATGATTACCGACGTGTATATTAATCTACATGATTACCTGAAAGTGTACATTAATCTACAATGATTACCCGGACGTGTACATTAATCTACAATGATTACCTGAGGGTATGTTAATCTACCCGATTACCCTGAGTGTACATTAACCCACAATGATTACCTGACGTATATATTATCTACAATGATTACCTACGTGTAATTAATCTACAATGATTACCTGACGTGTAATTAATCTACAATAATTACCTGACGTGTACATTAATCTACAATGATTACCTGAGTGTAAATTAATCTACAATGATTACCTGACGTGTATATTAATCTACAATGATTACCTGACGTGTACATTAATCTACAATGATTACCTGACGTGTATATTAATCTACAATGATTACCTGACGTGTATATTAATCTACAATGATTACCTGACGTGTACATTAATCTACAATGATTACCTGACGTGTATATTAATCTACAATGATTACCTGACGTGTATATTAATCTACAATGATTACCTGACGTGTATATTAATCTACAATGATTACCTGACGTGTATATTAATCTACAATGATTACCTGACGTGTATATTAATCTACAATGATTACCTGACGTGTATATTAATCTACAATGATTACCTGACGTGTATATTAATCTACAATGATTACCTGACGTGTATATTAATCTACAATGATTACCTGACGTGTATATTAATCTACAATGATTACCTGACGTGTATATTAATCTACAATGATTACCTGACGTGTATATTAATCTACAATGATTACCTGACGTGTATATTAATCTACAATGATTACCTGACGTGTATATTAATCTACAATGATTACCTGACGTGTATATTAATCTACAATGATTACCTGACGTGTATATTAATCTACAATGATTACCTGACGTGTATATTAATCTACAATGATTACCTGACGTGTATATTAATCTACAATGATTACCTGACGTGTATATTAATCTACAATGATTACTGACGTGTATATTAATCTACAATGATTACCTGACGTGTATATTAATCTACAATGATTACCTGACGTGTATATTAATCTACAATGATTACCTGACGTGTATATTAATCTACAATGATTACCTGACGTGTATATTAATCTACAATGATTACCTGACGTGTATATTAATCTACAATGATTACCTGACGTGTATATTAATCTACAATGATTACCTGACGGTGTATATTAATCTACAATGATTACCTGACGTGTATATTAATCTACAATGATTACCTGACGTGTATATTAATCTACAATGATTACCTGACGTGTATATTAATCTACAATGATTACCTGACGTGTATATTAATCTACAATGATTACCTGACGTGTATATTAATCTACAATGATTACCTGACGTGTATATTAATCTACAATGATTACCTGACGTGTATATTAATCTACAATGATTACCTGACGTGTATATTAATCTACAATGATTACCTGACGTGTATATTAATCTACAATGATTACCTGACGTGTATATTAATCTACAATGATTACCTGACGTGTATATTAATCTACAATGATTACCTGACGTGTATATTAATCTACAATGATTACCTGACGTGTATATTAATCTACAATGATTACCTGACGTGTATATTAATCTACAATGATTACCTGACGTGTATATTAATCTACAATGATTACCTGACGTGTATATTAATCTACAATGATTACCTGACGTGTATATTAATCTACAATGATTACCTGAGGTGTATATTAATCTACAATGATTACCTGACGTGTATATTAATCTACAATGATTACCTGAGGTGTATATTAATCTACAATGATTACCTGACGTGTATATTAATCTACAATGATTACCTGACGTGTATATTAATCTACAATGATTACCTGACGTGTATATTAATCTACAATGATTACCTGACGTGTATATTAATCTACAATGATTACCTGACGTGTACATTAATCTACAATGATTACCTGACGTGTATATTAATCTACAATGATTACCTGACGTGTATATTAATCTACAATGATTACCTGACGTGTATATTAATCTACAATGATTACCTGACGTGTATATTAATCTACAATGATTACCTGACGTGTATATTAATCTACAATGATTACCTGACGTGTATATTAATCTACAATGATTACCTGACGTGTATATTAATCTACAATGATTACCTGACGTGTATATTAATCTACAATGATTACCTGACGTGTATATTAATCTACAATGATTACCTGACGTGTATATTAATCTACAATGATTACCTGACGTGTATATTAATCTACAATGATTACCTGACGTGTATATTAATCTACAATGATTACCTGACGTGTATATTAATCTACAATGATTACCTGACGTGTATATTAATCTACAATGATTACCTGACGTGTATATTAATCTACAATGATTACCTGACGTGTATATTAATCTACAATGATTACCTGACGTGTATATTAATCTACAATGATTACCTGACGTGTATATTAATCTACAATGATTACCTGACGTGTATATTAATCTACAATGATTACCTGACGTGTATATTAATCTACAATGATTACCTGACGTGTATATTAATCTACAATGATTACCTGACGTGTATATTAATCTACAATGATTACCTGACGTGTATATTAATCTACAATGATTACCTGACGTGTACATTAATCTACAATGATTACCTGACGTGTATATTAATCTACAATGATTACCTGACGTGTACATTAATCTACAATGATTACCTGACGTGTATATTAATCTACAATGATTACCTGACGTGTATATTAATCTACAATGATTACCTGACGTGTATATCAATCTACAATGATTACCTGACGTGTATATTAATCTACAATGATTACCTGGCGTATACATTAATCTACAATGATTACCTGACGTGTATATTAATCTACAATGATTACCTGACGTATATATTAATCTACAATGATTACCTGACGTGTATATTAATCTACAATGATTACCTGACGTGTACATTAATGTAAAATGATTACCTGGCGTATGCATTAATCTACAATGATTAACTGACGTGTATATTAATCTACAATGATTACCTGACGTGTACATTAATCTACAATGATTACCTGCCGTATACATTAATCTACAATGATTACCTGACGTGTATATTAATCTACAATGATTACCTGACGTGTACATTAATCTACAATGATTACCTGGCGTATACATTAATCTACAATGATTACCTGACGTGTATATTAATCTACAATGATTACCTGACGTGTACATTAATGTACAATGATTACCTGCCCTATACATTAATCTACAATGATTACCTGACGTGTATATTAATCTACAAAGATTACCTGACGTGTATATTAATCTACAATGATTACCTGGCGTATACATCAATCTACAATGATTACCTGACGTGTATATTAATCTACTATGATTACCTGACCTGTACATTAATCTACAATGATTACCTGGCGTATACATTAATCTACAATGATTACCTGACGTGTATATTAATCTACAATGATCACCTGACATGTATATTAATCTACGATGATTACCTGACGTGTATATTAATCTACAATGATTACCTGACCTGTATATTAATATACAATGATTACCTGGCGTATACATTAATGTACAATGATTACCTGACGTGTATATTAATCTACAATGATTACCTGACGTGTATATTAATCTACAATGATTACCTGACGTGTATATTAATCTACAATGATTACCTGACGTGTATATTAATCTACAATGATTACCTGACGTGTATATGATGTGAAATGTTGATAGATGAACAGCAGCAGCAGCAGCGCTGTCACTGGGTCAAATTATTTGGCAACTATGAGGAACTCAGTCAAGTTTGGTTGTACAATTGGTCTCTCATTACTGCTTTGTGGTCGTCAACTGCAAATACACATCATACACTAGACTGGAAAGCCGTGCGCGCTGTAGTCTATCTATTTATTTAAGTTCCTCCCACGTCAAACCAATCGATCATAAAAGAAAACCAAGAGGAATGAACATGGAGGGAGGGACCAACCCAGAGGTCAAGTACACTACCTCTTTACTGATAGTTTTACAATACGACACATGGGAATTTCAACCTTACCACTACCCAAACTATGAACTACATATAGAGTTATCCCAGAGCCGTGCTAGCCCAGCTTACCCCAGACTACAGGTTAGCTGGACACAGAAATAAAGTGAAGTCTTTATATTTCTACTTACATATCTCTATGAATCAATATGTCCTTTTTGCAAGGTACAAATAGAATTTTTACTATGTATATATATATATATATAATATATATATATATATATATATATATATATATATTTTTTTTTTTTATGTATTTTGCTTTGTCACTGTCTCCCGCTTTTGCGAGGTAGCGCAAGGAAACAGACGAAAGAAATGGCCCAACCCACCCCCATACACATGTATATACATACGTCCACACACGCAAATATACATACCTACACAGCTTTCCATGGTTTACACCAGACGCTTCACATGCCTTGATTCAATCCACTGACAGCACGTCAACCCCGGTATACCACATCGATCCAATTCACTCTATTCCTTGCCCTCCTTTCACCCTCCTGCATGTTCAGGCCCCGATCACACAAAATCTTTTTCACTCCATCTTTCCACCTCCAATTTGGTCTCCCTCTTCTCCTCGTCCCTCCACCTCCGACACATATATCCTCTTGGTCAATCTTTCCTCACTCATTCTCTCCATGTGCCCAAACCACTTCAAAACACCCTCTTCTGCTCTCTCAACCACGCTCTTTTTATTTCCACACATCTCTCTTACCCTTACGTTACTCACTCGATCAAACCACCTCACACCACACATTGTCCTCAAACATCTCATTTCCAGCACATCCATCCTCCTGCGCACAACTCTATCCATAGCCCACGCCTCGCAACCATACAACATTGCTGGAATCACTATTCCTTCAAACATCCCCATTTTTGCTTTCCCAGATACTGTTCTTGACTTCCAAACGTTCTTCAACGCTCCCAGAACTTTCGCCCCCTACCCCACCCTATGATTCACTTCCGCTTCCATGGTTCCATCCGCTGCCAGATCCACTCCCAGATATCTAAAACACTTCACTTCCTCCAGTTTTTCTCCATTCAAACTTACCTCCCAATTGACTTGACCCTCAACCCTACTGTACCTAATAACCTTGCTCTTATTCACATTTACTCTTAACTTTCTTCTTTCACACACTTTACCAAACTCAGTCACCAGCTTCTGCAGTTTCTCACATGAATCAGCCACCAGCGCTGTATCATCAGCGAACAACAACTGACTCACTTCCCAAGCTCTCTCATCCACAACAGACTTCATACTTGCCCCTCTTTCCAAAACTCTTGCATTTCACCTCCCTAACAACCCCATCCATAAACAAATTAAACAACCATGGAGACATCACACACCCCTGCCGCAAACCTACATTCACTGAGAACCAATCACTTTCCTCTCTTCCTACACGTACACATGCCTTACATCCTCGATAAAAACTTTTCACAGCTTCTAACAACTTGCCTCCCACACCATATATTCTTAATACCTTCCACAGAGCATCTCTATCAACTCTATCATATGCCTTCTCCAGATCCATAAATGCTACATACAAATCCATTTGCTTTTCTAAGTATTTCTCACATACATTCTTCAAAGCAAACACCTGATCCACACATCCTCTACCACTTCTGAAACCACACTGCTCTTCCCCAATCTGATGCTCTGTACATGCCTTCACCCTCTCAATCAATACCCTCCCATATAATTTACCAGGAATACTCAACAAACTTATACCTCTGTAATTTGAGCACTCACTCTTATCCCCTTTGCCTTTGTACAATGGCACTATGCACGCATTCCGCCAATCCTCAGGCACCTCACCATGAGTCATACATACATGAGAGAGAGAGAGAGAGAGAGAGAGAGAGAGAGAGAGAGAGAGAGAGAGAGAGAGAGAGAGAGAGAGAGAGAGAGAGAGAGAGAGAGAGAGAGAGAGAGAGAGAGAGAGATGAGCCATACATACATGGGAGAGAGAGAGAGAGAGAGAGAGAGAGAGAGAGAGAGAGAGAGAGAGAGAGAGAGAGAGAGATTGGTTCTCAGTGAATGTTGGTTTGCAGCAGGGGTGCGTGATGCCTCCATGGTTGTTTGATTTGTTTATGGATGGGGTTGTTAGGGAGGTGAATGCAAGAGTTTTGGAAAGAGGGGCAAGTATGCAGTCTGTTGTGGATGAGAGAGCTTGGGAAGTGAGTCAGTTGTTGTTCGCTGATGATACAGCACTGTTGGCTGATTTGGGTGAGAAACTGCAGAAGCTGGTGACTGAGTTTGGTAAAGTTTGTGAAAGAAAAAAGCTGAGAGTAAATGTGAATAAGAGCAAGGTTATTAGGTACAGCAGGGTTGAGGGTCAAGTCAATTGGGAGGTAAGTTTGAATGGAGAAAAACTGGAGGAAGTGAAGTGTTTTAGATATCTGGGAGTGGATTTGGCAGTGGATGGAAGCATGGAAGCGGAAGTGAATCATAGGGTGGGGGAGGGGGCAGAGGCATACTCATGTACATATTCATACTTGTTTCCTTCATTCATTCTCGTCGCCACCCTGCCGCACACGAAATGACACCGCCCTCCATCCTGCGCACGCGGGGTAGCGCTAGGAAAAGACAACAAAGGCCACATTCGTTCACACTCAGTCTCTAGCTGTCATGTGTAATGCACCGAAACCACAGCTCCCTTTCCACATCCAGGCCCCACCAAACATTCCATGGTTTACCTCAGACGCTTCATATGCCCTGGTTCAATCGATTGACAGCTAGTCGACCCCGGTATATCACATCGTTCCAATTCACTCTATCCTTTGCACGCCTTTCACCCTCCTGCATGTTGAAGCCCCGATCGCTCAAAATCTTTTTCGTATCATCCTTCCACCTCCAATTTGGTCTCCCACTTCTCCTCGTTCCCTCCACCTCCGACACATATATCCTCTTGGTCAATCTTTCCTCACTCATTCTCTCCATGTGCCCAAACCATTTCAAAACACCCTCTTCTGCTCTCTCAACCACGCTCTTTTTATTTCCACACATCTCTCTTACCCTTACATTACTTACTCGATCAAACCACCTCACACCACACATTGTCCTCAAACATCTCATTTCTAACACAGCCATCCTTTTCCGCACAATCCTATATATAGCCCACGCCTCACAACCATATAACATCGTTGGAACTACTATTCCTTCAAACATACCCATTTTTCCTTTACGAGATAATGTTCTCGCCTTCCACACATTCTTCAACGCTCCCAGAACTTCGTCCCCTCCCCAACCCTGTGGCTCACTTCCGCTTCCATGGTTCCATTGGCTGCTAACTCCACTCCCAGATATCTAAAACACTTCACTTCCTCCAGTTATTCTCAATTCAAACTTACCTCCCAATTGACTTGTCTCTCAACCCTACTGTACCTAACAACCTTGCTCTTATTCACATTTACTCTCAGGATTCTTCTTTCATACACCTTATCAAAGTCAGTCATCAGCTTCTGCAGTTTCTCACCCGAATCAATCAACAGCGCTGTATCATCAGCGAACAACAACTGACTCACTTCCCAAGCCCTGTCATCCACAACAGACTGCATACTTGCCCCTCTTTCCAAAACTCTTTCATTCATCTCCCTAACAACCCCATCCATAAACAAATTAAACAACCATGGAGACATCACACACCCCTGCCGCAAACCAACATTCACTGAGAACCAATCACTTTCCTCTCTTCCTACTCGTACACATGCCTTACATCCTCGATAAAAACATTTCACAGCTTCTAGCAACTTGCCTCCCACACCATATATTCTTAATACCTTCCACAGAGCATCTCTATCAACTCTATCATATGCCTTCTCCAGATCCATAAATGCTACATACAAATCCATTTGCTTTTCTAAGTATTTCTCACATACATTCTTCAAAGCAAACACCTGATCCACACATCCTCTACCACTTCTGAAACCACACTGCTCTTCCCCAATCTGATGCTCTGTACATGCCTTCACCCTCTCAATCAATACCCTCCCATATAATTTACCAGGAATACTCAACAAACTTATACCTCTGTAATTTGAGCACTCACTCTTATCCCCTTTGCCTTTGTACAATGGCACTATGCACGCATCCGCCAATCCTCAGGCACCTCACCATGAGTCATACATACATGAGAAGAGAGAGAGAGAGAGAGAAGAGAGAGAGAGAGAGAGAGAGAGAGAGAGAGAGAGAGAGAGAGAGAGAGAGAGAGAGAGAGAGAGAGAGAGAAGAGAGAGAGAGAGAGAGAAGAGAAGAGAGAGAGAGACAGAGTGAGAGAGAGAGAGAGAGAGAGAGAGAAGAGAGAGAGAGAGAGAGAGAGAGAGAGAGAAGAGAGAGAGAAGAGAGAGAGAGAGAGAGAGAGAGGTTGGTTCTCAGTGAATGTAGGTTTGCAGCAGGGATGCGTGATGCTCTCCATGGTTGTTTGATTTGTTTATGATGGGTTGTTAGGGAGGTGAATGCAAGAGTTTTGGAAAGAGGGGCAAGTATGCAGTCTGTTGTGGATGAGAGAGCTTGGGAAGTGAGTCAGTTGTTGTTCGCTGATGATACAGCACTGTTGGCTGATGTGGGTGAGAAACTGCAGAAGCTGGTGACTGAGTTTGGTAAAGTTTGTGAAAGAAAAAAGCTGAGAGTAAATGTGAATAAGAGCAAGGTTATTAGGTACAGGAGGGTTGAGGGTCAAGTCAACTGGAGGTAAGTTTGAATGGAGAAAAACTGGAGGAAGTGAAGTGTTTTAGATATCTGGGAGTGGATTTGGCAGTGGATGGAAGCATGGAAGCGGAAGTGAATCATAGGGTGGGGAGGGGGCAGAGGCATACTCATGTACATATTCATACTTGTTTCCTTCATCCATTCTCGTCGCCACCCTGCGCACACGAAATAAACACCGCCCTCCATCCCGGGGCCGCGACGCGGGGTAGCGCTAGGAAAAGACCACAAAGGCCACATTCCTTCACACTCAGTCTCTAGCTGTCATGTGTAATGCACCGAAACCACAGCTCCCTTTCCACATCCAGGCCCCACCAAACATTCCATGGTTTACCTCAGACGCTTCATATACCCTGGTTTCAATTCAATGACAGCTAGTCGACCCCGGTATATCACATCGTTCCAATTCACTCTATTCTTTGCACACCTTTCACCCTCCTGCATGTTGAAGCCCCGATCGCTCAAAATCTTTTTCGTTTCATCCTTCCACCTCCAATTTGTCTCCCACTTCTCTTCGTTCCCTCCACCTCTGACATAAATATCCTCTTTGTCAATCTATTCCTCACTCATTCTCTCCATGTGCCCAAACCATTTCAAAACACCCTCTTGCTCTCTCAACCACGCTCTTTTTATTTCCACACATCTCTCTTAAACCCTTACATTACTTACTCGATCAAACCACCTCACACCACACATTGTCCTCAAACATCTCATTTCTAACACATCCATCCTTTTCCGCACAATCCTATATATAGCCCACGCCTCACAACCATATAACATTGTTGGAACCACTATTCCTTCAAACATACCCATTTTTCCTTTACGAGATAATGTTCTCGCCTTCCACACATTCTTCAACGCTCACAGAACTTCGTCCCCTCCCCAACCCTGTGGCTCACTTCCGCTTCCATGGTTCCATTGGCTGCTAACTCCACTCCCAGATATCTAAAAACACTTCACTTCCTCCAGTTATTCTAAATTCAAACTTACCTCCCAATTGACTTGTCTCTCAACCCTACTGTACCTAACAACCTTGCTCTTATTCACATTTACTCTCAGGATTCTTCTTTCATACACCTTATCAAAGTCAGTCATCAGCTTTCTGCAGTTTCTCACCCGAATCAATCAACAGCGCTGTATCATCAGCGAACAACAACTGACTCACTTCCCAAGCCCTGTCATTTCCCCAACAGACTGCCATACTTGCCCCTCTTCCAAAACTCTTTCATTCATCTCCCTAACAACCCCATCCATAAACCAATTAAACAACCATGGAGACATCACACACCCCTGCCGCAAACCAACATTCACTGAGAACCAATCACTTTCCTCTCTTCCTACTCGTACACATGCCTTACATCCTCGATAAAAACATTTCACAGCTTCTAGCAACTTGCCTCCCACACCATATATTCTTAATACCTTCCACAGAGCATCTCTATCAACTATCATATGACTTCTCCAGATCCATAAATGCTACATACAAATCCATTTGCTTTTCTAAGTATTTCTCACATACATTCTTCAAAGCAAACACCTGATCCACACATCCTCTGCCACTTCTGAAACCACACTGCTCTTCCCCAGTCTGATGCTCTGTACATGCCTTCACTCTCAATCAATACCCTCCCATATAATTTACCAGGAATACTCAACAAACTTATACCTCTGTAATTTGAACACTCACTCTTATCCCCTTTGCCTTTGGACAATGGCATTATGCATGCAGTCCGCCAATCATCAGGCACCTCACCATGAGTCATACATACATTAAATAACCTTACCAACCAGTCAACAATACAGTCACCCCCTTTTTTAATAAATTCCACTGCAATACCATCCAAACCCACTAACTTGCCGGGTTTCATCTTTCTCAAAGCTTTTACTACCTCTTTCGTTTACCAAATCATTCTCCCTGATCCTTCACTTTGCACACCACCTCGACCAAAACACCCTATATCTGCCACTCTATCATCAAACATATCAACAAACATTCAAATTACTCACTCCATCTCCTCTCACATCACCACTACTTGTTATCACCTTCCCATTAGCCCCCTTCACTGATATTCCCTTTTCTTCTCTTGTCTTACGCACTTTATTTACCTCCTTCCAAGAACATTTTTTATTCTCCCTAAAATCTAATGATACTTTCTCCTTAACCCAACTCTCATTTGCCTTCTTTTTCACCTATTACACCTTTCCCTTTACCTCCTGCCTCTTTCTTTTGTACATCTCCCAGTCATTTGCACTATTTCCTTGAAAAAATCGTCCAAATGCCTCTCTCTTCTCTTTCACTAATAATCTTACTTCTTCATCCCACCACTCACTACCCTTTCTAATCTGCCCACCTCCCACGCTTCTCATGCCACAGTCATCTTTTGCGCAAGCCATCACTGATTCCCTAAATACATCCCATTCCTCCCCCACTCCCCTTACCTCCTTTGTTCTCACCTTTCTCCATTCTGTACTCAGTCTCTCCTGGTACTTCCTCACACAAGTCACCTTCCCAAGCTCAACTTACTCTTACCACTCTTTTCACCCAAACATTCTATCTTCTTTTCTGAAAACCTCTACAAATCTTCACCTTCGCCTCCACAAGATAATGATCAGACATCCCTCCAGTTGCACCTCTCAGCACATTAACATCCAAAAGTCTCTCTTTCGCGCGCCTATCAATTAACACGTAATCCAATAACGCTCTCTGGCCATCTCTCCTACTTACATAAGTATACTTATGTATATCTCGCTTTTTAAACCAGGTATTCCCAATCACCAGTCCTTTTTTAGATCATAAATCTACACTGATTATACCGCGAACTGCCACATTACTCACCTTTGCATTCAAATCACCCATCACTATAACCCGGTCTCATACATCAAAGCTGCTAGCACACTCATTCACCTGCTCCCAAAACACTTACCTCTCATGATCTTTCTTCTCATGCCCAGGTGCATATGCACCAATAATCACCCATCTCTCTCCATCAACTTTCAGTTTTACCCATATTCAATCGAGAGTTTACTTTCTCACATGTTATCATATACTCCAACAATTCCTTCTTCAGGAGTAGTGCTACTCCTTCCCTTGCCCTTGTCCTCTCACTAACCCCTGACTTTACTCCCAAGACATTCCCAAACCACTCTTCCCCTTTACCCTTGAGCTTCGTTTCACTCAGAGCCAAAACATCCAGGTTCCTTTCCTCAAACATACTACTATCTCTCCTCTTTTCACATCTTGTTACATCCACACCATTG
>NW_027265036.1:0-17500 GCF_036320965.1 Panulirus ornatus
ATGGAGTGTTCAGTGTTGTAAATGGAAATAGGTGAAGAGCTTGTAGATTTATGTGCTGAAAAAGGACTGGTGATTGGGAATACCTTGTTTAAAAAGCGAGATATACATAAGTATACGTATGTAAGTAGGAGAGATGGCCAGAGAGCGTTATCGGATTACGTGTTAATTGATAGACGCACGAAAGAGAGACTCTTGGATGTTAATGTGCTGAGAGGTGCAACTGGAGGGATGTCTGATCATTATCTTGTGGCAGGCTAAGGTGAAGATTTGTATGGGTTTTCAGAAAAGAAGAGAGAATGTTGCGGTGAAGAGAGTGGTGAGAGTAAGTGAGCTTGGGAAGGAGACTTGTGTGAGGAAGTACCAGGAGAGACTGAGTACAGAATGGAAAAAGGTGAGAACAAAAGGAGGTAAGGGGAGTGGGGGAGGAATGGGATGTATTTAGGGAAGTAATGATGACTTGCGCAAAAGATGCTTGTGGCATGAGAGGCGTGGGAGGTGGGTTGATTAGAAAAGGTAGTGAGTGGTGGAATGAAGAGGTAACATTATTAGTGAAAGAGAAGAGAGAGGCATTTGGACGATTTTTGCAGGGAAAAAATGCAAATGAGTGGGAGAAGTATAAAAGAAAGAGGCAGGAGGTCAAGAGAAAGGTGCAAGAGTTGAAAAAGAGGGCAAATGAGAGTTGGGGTGAGAGAGTATCATTAAATTTCAGGGAGAATAAAAAGATGTTTTGGAAGGAGGTAAATAAAGTGCGTAAGACAAGGGAGCAAATGGGAACTTCAGTGAAGGGGGCTAATGGGGAGGTGATAACAAGTAGTGGTGATGTGAGAAGGAGATGGAGTGAGTATTTTGAAGGTTTGTTGAATGTGTTTGATGATAGAGTGGCAGAAATAGGGTGTTTCGGTCGAGGTGGTGTGCAAAGTGAGAGGGTTAGGGAAATTGATTTGGTAAATAGAGAAGAGGTAGTAAAAGCTTTACGGAAGATGAAAGACGGCAAGGCAGCAGGTTTGGATGGTATTGCAGTGGAATTTATTAAAAAGGTGGTGACTGTATTGTTGACTGGTTGGTTAGGTTATTTAATGTATGTGTGATTCATGGTGAGGTTCCTGATGATTGGCGGAATGCGTGCATAGTGCCATTGTACAAAGGCAAAGGGGATAAGAGTGAGTGCTCAAATTACAGAAGTATAAGTTTGTTGAGTATTCCTGGTAAAATATATGGGAGGGTATTGATTGAGAGGGTGAAGGCATGTACGGAGCATCAGATTGGGGAAGAGCAGTGTGGTTTCAGAAGTGGTAGTGGATGTGTGGAATAGGTGTTTGCTTTGAAGAATGTATTTGAGAAATACTTAAAAAACAAATGGATCTGTATGTAGCATTTATGGATCTGGAGAATGCATATGATAGAGTTGATAGAGATGCTCTGTGGAAGGTTTTAAGAATATATGGTGTGGGAGGCAAGTTGTTAGAAGCAGAAAAGTTTTTATCGAGGATGTAAGGCATGTGTACGTGTAGGAAGAGAGGAAAGTGACTGGTTCTCAGTGAATGTAGGTTTGCGGCAGGGGTGTGTGATGTCTCCATGGCTGTTTAATTTGTTTATGGATGGGGTTGTTAGGGAGGTGAATGCAAGAGTTTTGGAAAGAGGGGCAAGTATGAAGTCTGTTGTTGATGAGAGAGCTTGGGAAGTGAGGCAGTTGTTGTTCGCTGATGATACCGCGCTGGTGGCTGATTCGTGTAAGAAATGCAGAAGCTGGTGACTGAGTTTGGTAAAGTGTGTGAAAGAAGAAAGTTAAGCTTAAATGTGAATAAGAGCAAGGTTATTAGGTACAGTAGGGTTGAGGGTCAAGTCAATTGGGAGGTAAGTTTGAATGGAGAAAACCTGGAGGAAGTAAAGTGTTTTAGATATCTGTGAGTGGATCTGTCAGTGGATGAAACCATGGAAGCGGAAGTGAATCATAGGGTGGGGGGGGGGGCGAAAATTCTGGAAGCCTTGAAGAATGTTTGGAAGTCGAGAACATTATCTCGGAAAGCAAAAATGGGTATGTTTGAAGGAATAGTTGTTCCAACAATGTTGTATGGTTGCGAGGCGTGGACTATGGATAAAGTTGTGCGCAGGAGGGTGGATGTGCTGGAAATGAGATGTTTGAGGACAGTATATGGTGTGAGGTGGTTTGATCGAGTAAGTAATGTAAGGGTAAGAGAGACGTCTGGAAATAGAAAGAGTGTGGTTGAGAGAGCAGAAAAGGGTGTTTTGAAATGGTTTGGTCACATGGAGAGAATGAGTGAGGAAAGATTGACCAAGAGGATATATGTGTCAGAGGTGGAGTGAACGAGGAGAAGTGGTAGACCAAATTCGAGGTGGAAAGATGGAGTGAAAAAGATTTTGAGTGATCCGGGCCTGAACATGCAGGAGGGTGAAAGGCGTGCAAGGAATAGAGTGAATTGGAACGATGTCGTATATCGGGGTCGACGTGCTGTCAATGGATTGAACCAGGGTATTTGAAGCGTCTGTAGTAAAGTATGGAAAGTATGGGGCCTGGATGTGGAAAGGGAGCTGTGGTTTCGGTGCATTGTTACATGACAAGTAGAGACTGATTGAGAACGAAAGGGGCCTTTGTTGTCTTTTCCTGGCGCTACCTCGCACACATGAGGGGGGAGGGGGTTGTTATTCCATGTGTGGCGAGGTGGCGATGGGAACAAATAAGGCAGACAGTATGAATTATGTACATGTGTATATATGTATATGTCTGTGTGTGTATATATATGTGTACATTGAGATGTATAGGTATGTATATTTGCGTGTATGGACGTGTATGTATATACATGTGTATGTGGGCAGGTTGGGCCATTCTTTCGTCTGTTTCCTTGCGCTATCTCGCTAACGCGGGAGACAGCGACAAAGCAAAATAAAAAAAAAATAATGATTATATTAGAGAAAACCATTTATCTATATTCTATATGCTATATATGAACGCACTATACGTATTTGCCGAATAAACTAAAATTAAGGCTCTGTCTTATAACATTAAAAGAGTTAGTCATATTAACTTGTTTTCGAAGACAAACTTAAACACAGAAAACATTTTTATAGGTAACTAAACTATTTGTAACATGGCTGTCTATGCTTCTTCCTCACATAGTCTCGTTTTCGACAATAAGAAATAATATTTTTTCATTTGAAGTCAGAAGTGGATTCTTAGACAGGAGAATGGGAATTATATGGACGGAAGTTTACTGATGACTTCGTTCCGAAGAGAGGGAGCGTTGACTGGCTACACTGAAGCAGTAGAGAGAGGGAATAGAGAGGAAAAAGAGCAAGAAAGTGAGACAAGATGTGCAAGGAAGAGAGGTAGCCTGTAGTGAGTCTGTTCGGAAATAATAATTCAATAGAAAGGAAAGTATTCTAAGCTTCAGTCTATCTTTACTCAACAACTTACATAACAGTAAGAAACTGGATAGATTTCGAGACGTTTATCAAAACAGATAAACCTTGAGTCGTCAGTGACCACACTGTAATTACTGTGACGCAGTAGCTAGCCAATTAATACCTTGCGGTCTAGATAATGGTAGGGACACACAAGTCGCCAGCTTTCGGGAGCAATACCAAAATGATACCTACAGTAGAGGAAGTGAAACGACATTGCAGCGTAGGACAAGTGGGTCAAGTCGTGAGGTTAGCCCGGGAGAGATAAGCTCTCACCCTGTCTGATTTCTGGAGATTCTCTCACCATGAGTGAGTGAAACATCTGCCTGGGATCCATGATACAGGTACCCACTTGAGACACGTAAGGTAATAATAGTCAGTGAAGAAAAAATCATCATAACGAAATTAATTCATTTATAAATGTTGATATAACTGTTTGTCTCTATATATGTCTGTCCGTTTGTCACTTGTCTTTGGGAAAAAATCATTACCAGAAAAATATCATAAATTTTAGACTCTGCCAATGGAATGTAGAGATGTGACCTTACCAATGAAGATGAGGGTGAACATAAGGATGAGGTGATAATGAATGTACTGTGAAGATTAAGGTTCTAGTGAAGCTGAGGGAATGATGAATATAACGATGTGAAATGATCCTAAGTAAGTTGAAGGCCTGCCGCAGACCAGGTGGAGAAGCTAGTGTACCTGACTGCGTGTGTAGAAGGTGTATTTATGTGTGTGAGTGACCACTGGTAGCCTTCCTTCAGAGTTATCCAGAGTCGTGCACATGGAGCCGTGGATCGACTTTTTCGGTCCGTCTACTCACATTCCCCTTGTCTATAAGGATGTATGATGGAGGACCAGTTCAGCATCTTTCCCATCTTTCAGCACCAGATCCCTTGCCATTAAAGTTTAGTCTAATTGTGTTTCCATTTCAACTCCTTCAGACTCTTCTAAAGCCATTATCTCAACAGCTGGGCACCCTTCCGTTTCCATAACGAATATCTCAAAATCCATCACCATCTGTGCCAGATAGGATAATTCTACCGCCATTGGCACTGAGTTTTAAGATAGGTTATGGTGGATTTTCTATCAGAAAAAAAGTCGATGGAGCTTGTGGAATGGAGTGAAAATGCAAGTGAAGCAAAAAGCAGAGCTACTATGAAGAACATGACCAGTCTCCCGGCAATCTCTAATCTCTTGTCACGTGACCAGTACGTAACCAGAACAAAACAGATAACACCTAGTTTGATCCGGTTTGATTAGGTTTGATCGCTGTGCCTCAAACAACTTCGATGCTCATGTACAGACACTTTGTGCTGCTACAAAACACAGGTTACGTCCTCGTTTTTCATAAGTGAAAATCATAGAAAACAGACTGACGAGAAGTACACATGAAGATGTTCTCTATAACAATCACGTTTAACTAAAAAGAACAAGATATATAAGCAGAATAAACCAACCATGTCGACTAGAACCAACCATGTTGGCAATCAGACCCAACCACTTCGAAAATCTGTGACTTTAGGTTTTGCTGCGGCATTATGGGAAACAGAAGATACTGTCAGATTACAGCTTAGCACGGGCTCTTGTAAATGACGTACCGTCCTCGGGTTTGCCATTGCTGGTGCATTCCACGTTTGTCTATTTGGGATGCTGTTACCGTCACAAGCCGAGGGCGTAACTGTAGGGTAATGGGCGTAGGTGGGTGTTGTGCAGTGTGTGATGAATTAGTTCATCCCAAATGTCGTCAATTCGTGGTATTGTCAGACATTTACAAACAAACAAACCAAACGAAAAGGATGCAAATATGCGAGTAGTACCAGAAATACAAAATTCTCTTATATCAAGAGAACAGACCTCAAAGGGGCAAAAACTTAGCCCAACTTTTCCATAAAGTTACACTGGATTAATATGAAGTTATAGTACGTTGTAGACAAATGAGTCGAACGCAACATATATCTGAGTTCAGTAACCACAAGACATAGATAAGAAACACAGAAAAAAATATTGTACATAGATTGTACTCAGTTTAAAACGATATAATTCATCTATGAACCAGAATCAGTTAGCAAAAAGTTTAATATAGATTCTTCGCTAAAGACATTTCAAGAGACGAGTAAAATCATTGTTTATTGTGGAATAAGTTACGTTAGGTTAGGTTAGGTACTAATGCATTTGTAACTAGTATTCAATTGTTCTACGCTAACTCTGGTGATTGTGCTCAGCTCTTTAATACTAGTTTTATGTCATTATGAAATCATTCTATTTTGTGTTTACTTCAAATGTATTTTTGTATTCTCTTACCATTATTCCTCATTATAAATGTATTATAAAGACAACATTGATTTCGAAACATGAATATTGAAATAGAAAGTTGATAAGTGGGTATTGTCAACATGGCAGCAAACATCACCAACACAGTCGGCACAACGTCCACTGGTGCAGCTGCCTGAAGGACTGCGAAAAGCTAGACAGACGAGAGATACGCCTCCACCATGGCATGCAACACATACATAAGTTATGAAATATCAACATCGGTAATCCGTCAGCTGGATACCACACCGGAACCAGCTCCAGATAAAAATCCCTCCTGGTCTGGGCCAGCAGCATAATGAGCAAGAAGATACGCCCACCACACAACCAGCCCAAAGCAGAAGCAGACATACCCGGCGTCTGCAAGACTGATTATCTCCGTTTCCTTGAGAAGGATAATCCGTATGTTGATCATGTGAATGTTATCATCAAGTATATTGTATATGGTGAGGTGTAGTTTTCTTCTTTTAAGATACCGCATCGTTGTATTCCGCGTTCGTGGTACCTATTGCACTGAAGAAGTATGGGTCTATTATTAAGGTGTTTGAGCACGATGCACATTCTGGTGGAAAGCTTCTTGTGATATATGGTGGAAGTCATATGTGGTGTTGAGACGTAGGCGGGCTAGCGCGACTTCCTCACTTCACTTCCTCCTGTCAGAAGTCGGCTAGTCCGCTACTTCCGGCTTATATTTTCTTGTTATGGTCAGGCTGATCACTGACTCTGCCACAGAAGTATTGATTTCTTCCCCAAGAAAAGGCAGGATCCCAGCTCCTGTGTGATTGAAAGGGCCCCCTTGTGTTCTGAGGCCGGCTTATCCAACAGGTCAGTCTGTTCATTTACATAAATGTTGTAATGACCCATCAGCACCCAAATCAGGATGACATCTTTGTTACATGAATCTAATGTATTCAAAATATTGTCCTAACCTTCATTTGACTATAGTTTTAAGAACTCATAACGAATCGGAGAAAATTACTAATTAAGTATGAACTAAATTAAACAAATTTCACGGCTTTATCAGTAGCAAATAACTCCGCAAATTGTATCTAAGGATCCATTCATTTGAACACACACTTGCAACCACACATTCATCTGTCTTGCTCGGTCCCAACCTATTACTTGCGTCCAACTTATTGCTTGGTTCCAACCTATTATTTGGTTCTAATCTATTGGTTCATTTCGGCCTATTACTTGGCTCCAACCTAAAACGTTGTTCCAACCTATTTCTTGGTTCCGGCCTATTACTTGGTTCCAACCTATTAGTTGCTTCTAACATATTGTTTGGTTCCAAACTATAGTTTGGTTCCAAGCTATTGCTTGGTCCCAACCTATTGCTTGGTTCCTACGAATTGCTTGGTTCCAGGCTATTGGTTGCTTCATGCAAATTGCTTGGCTTCAGCCTATTCCTTGGTCCAAACCTATTACTTGGCTCCAAAATATTTCTTGGTTCCAACCTAGTGCTAGAGAACCTGTATCATATACGTTTAGCGAAAAATCAATTCGATAGTATTAAGGTTTCTCTGATGATCCTGGACATATAGATGGTATAAGAAATAATCTAATAAGATATTTCTTAATGATTAATCTAAAGACTTAACATAAAGCCATACACACCAATGAAGGAACTAAACAGTTGAAATGATTATAAGATACTGTAAAAAGTTACATATGGATGTGGAAAGGGAGCTGTGGTTTCGTTGCATTATACATGACAGCTAGAGTCTGAGTGTGAACGAATGTGGCCTTTGTTGCTATTTCCTATCGCTACCTTGCACGCACGCGAGGGAAGGGGTTCTCATTTCATGTGTGGCGGGGTGGCGGCGAGTATGGATGAAGGCAGACAGTATGAATATGTACATGTGTATATATGTATATGTCTGTGTATGTAAATGTATGTGTACGTAGAAATGTATAGGTATGTATATGTGCGTGTGTGGGCGTTTATGTATATACCTGTGTATTTGGGTGGGTTGGGCCATTCTTTCGTCTGTTTCCGTGCGCTACCTCGGTAACGCGGGAGACAGCGACAAAGTATATTAAAATAAATAAAAAGTACATAAATACTAACTATTAGTTTAGAGTAATTATACAACCCTCATACTCTTTTCGCATAAACAAATAAGAGAAATGCATAGATAAGAGTATACTCAACACAGACCAATGATACTGAAAAGAAAGAAAAGCATGAGGAACTTTATTATCAGTAGAGTTCATATACATGTACAAATCTGGGCAACAGGGGCCTTGACAGGCTACCTGATTAACTTCAAATTGATAGGAGTTTGAAAAGCAGTGCATTTTATATGCAATGATAAATATAAACTCCTTGAAACATTACATAAACACATTTTCTGTAGATCATGTTTGCATTCGTTGTTTTATTATCATTATACTTTGTCGTTGTCTCCCGCGTTAGCGAGGTAGCGGAAGGAAACAGACTAAAGAATGGCCCAACCCACCCACATACACATGTATATACATACACGTCCACACACGTACATATACATACCTATACATTTCAACGTATATATATATATACATACATACACTGACATCTACATATATACACATGTACGTAATTCATACTTGATGCCTTCATTCATTCCCGTCGCCACCCTGCCATACATGAAATGACAAACCCCTCCCCCCAAATGCTCGCTAGGTAGCGCTAGGAAAAGACAACAAAGGCCACATTCGTTCACACTCAGTCTCTTGTTGTCATGTACAATGCACCGAAACCACTTCTCCCTTTCCACATCCAGGCCCTACAAAACTTTCCATGGTTTACCCCAGACGCTTACATACCCTGGTTCAAATCATTGACAGCACGTTGACCCGGTATACCACATCGCTCCAATTCACTTTATTCCTTGCACGCCTTTCACCCTACTGCATGATCAAGCCACGATCGCTCAAAATATTTTTTATTCCATCCTTCAACCTCCTATTTTTTGTCCCACTTCTCCTTGTTCCCCACACCTCTAACACATATATACTCTTTGTCAATACATTGTAACATTACCAATAGCTTAAATATATTTAGGATGAAGTGAATCATTATATCTTTTACACAACACACACAACCACCTAAGAGCCCACCACATAACAATTACAAATTATCCTGTGCCAGTAATAGCACCCCATGCACACAATGTTATGAAACTGTGATAACTAGTACACATATGGTCAGGGAAACTCTGTGCAGGGTGTTGGAACTTTATTGATGATTCATCCTGCAAAACTTATATCAGAAATGTAAGTAGAGAAAATGCAACACACACCACAATATCAATTCATAAACCCTACAGAGGAATAGTTTCAACATATACAACATCTGGTACACTAATGTAATTCACTTAAACAGTACGTCCTGAACATATTCAACCCAAAACACAATTCAGAATCTTTGTGTCATCAAGAATATCAAACATAACAGATAACTGCAAAGTATAAAACTGTAGTTATATAGCACATCACAGTACATAATAGAACAGAGCATTAACTTTCACCTTACCTCCCGCCACTGGATGAATCACTTTATCCTAAATATATTTAAGCTATGGTAAAGTTACAATGTTTTGACAAAGAGACCCATGAAGGCAACGAGCCACTTGTAGCACAAACCCACACATGGATCAGTTACCACAATGCATATGACATCCAGGCCTGGTACCACGATGATGATGAGGTGACCAGGTAACCGGCACATTTCACTCAACATAGCTTATCCTATACTTCTAATATTAACAGCCATACTTACTGTAAGATCAATACATGATACTTAAACATACCTTTGTTCAGTTTACAAGGTCCAAATTCACATGTCCAAGTATTTGTTGCTATATTATATTACTATCTCGGAGGAGCGGCACCTTGGTCACGAATCATGGTTGCCACATAACAACAACCATACCGGACGCTGGTCCAGTCCTCAACCCAGATATTATTTCTTAACATTACAACTATCACTAATAACAACCAACATAAATACAAGTGTAAACTAAATACAGAGTAACACAGTGTTTATATTATACAATCTCAATGAAAACATATCATAAAGTATTACCAAATATAAACAGGACCATTCCCCAATACTGCACCAATCAAACTCACGACAAAATTGTAATTCTACACTATTGTCTCTCACGATACAATAAGTGATTTCCAAATCACGTGAGAAAAAACTTATATTTGTATACTTAATGCTGCACATATATATATATATATATATATATATATATATATATATATATATATATATATATATATATATATATATATATATATATATATATATATATATATATATATATATATATCTCAAGAAAATGAATAAACATTGATCATCAGATCTGATAATACTAGTATCTTTAACCTGTGTCTATAAGGCCCTGATATTACTGAGGCCAAAATTATCACCTCTTTCATATCTTATTGAAGCAAGCATAGTAATTAACAGTAAATGAATTATCAATGAATACGTCTATTGAAGACTAACACTGTAACATTTTGTACTAGGTAGAGTTAAAGTAACTTATATAGTGACTATTGCTAATGAGAGGAAGGGCACAGTAAGTAGCGTAATGAAACCTCACACAACCACTGCTGATATATCTTTTTTTTTTATCAAGTTGAAGGCTCCAGTCACGGACAAAAGTCCACATCAGAGCCGAGCTTAGACTGAAATAGAGTATAAAATTTATTGTGCTGTTTTGGCCAGAGTAGTTCCACTTAAACACTTCAGAATCTCACCCAAAAACTGTTTTACTCTGGGAAAACTTGTGTTAGCTACAGCGGTCGGTTATACAGTTATATTTTGTAAACAGAAACCAGTTGGGCCGTAAGGAGGAAAACATTCATTCTCTATAAATTCCCTTAAAATTGTAACTAACAGTATATATAGGATAATGTGTTTACCTTGCTCATTATAAAAGAATTTACTGATCATTGCTGTACTACAGAAATACAAAACAATTCAACAACCATAAAATTAAAATACATGTCCTTGAAATCATATATAAGTACTGTTAACAACTTAATCCTCTGTTTCACCTTCAATACAAAACATACAATTTTCTACTTTTAAATATCACTGTCATACTCCTAAACTCACAGGTTAGTTGTAAATTTGTCCAAACCTTGTTACAATTTTCACTAGAGTTCCTGAAGGAACCATACAGGTTGAACTTGCTTCAGGTCTCTCCCTGCATATTTCAGACTCCCTTTGACTGGGAAAACTGACCTTACCGTCTCTGTGATCAAGTGTTTGATCAGGTTCCTGACTCACGACTTGCCCAGAACTCATCTGTCCTGTATCTTGTTGTGTGTCACTCATACCGTCCTCACTCCACTCCTGTACGATTACTTCTCTCTGAGCTCCTTGCTCTGTCAACTTTACATTTCTAAATCTCATTTGATCAACATATCTTCTAATGATAACTCTAATATCCCACAGTTCTCTCATATATGGCAGGAGTCCAGTTACTTCCACTACCACTCCTGTTACCCAACGAGCTACTCTACCACTATGATTCTCCACAAACACTTCATCATTTATCCGAAATTCCTACAAAGGTCTACCCTTATGATATTTCTTTTGTTGTTTTGTGTTTCCTTTTTGCCTTTTTTTCTTTAATTCTGGTTTCAGCAGGTCAAGGGTTCCCTGTAGATATCTACCCATCAGCAACTCTGCTCGGGCACTCCCTGTTATAGACTGAGGTGAACATCTATGTCTGAATAAGAACCTAGACAACCTTGCTTTGATGTCTGCTTTTTTCATTTTCTTTAGCCTATTTTGAATGTTTGAGGAGCACTTTTAGCCATTTCACTGAGCTGGGATGAAATAGAGCACAAGTAACCTGGTCAGTCGATTTTCTGCATATGTTGGCCAAATTCATAACTGGTAAACTTGCTTCCATTATCACTAATCAATATTATCCCATGGTAAGTGGTAAAAATACCCCTTAACTCAGCAATGGTTTTAGGCGCTGATGTACTATTAATAATTTTTACCTCTAACTATTTTGAGTCAACACCAATTTGGACTAAATACACATTCTCCATAAATGGTCCTGCGAAATCTACGTTAACTCTCTTCCATGCCTTATCGGGGTATGGCCACACATGAAGGGATCCAGCACAGGGTTGGAAAAACATGACAAGCTTTTATCTTTTGTTTGATATCCGTTATACAAATCAGGACACCAAGCATTAGATCTTTCATTGCCGAGATAAATGTATTGTGGAGATACCTGAATGCGGAATCACTACCCTGTTCCCCCACATTATGCAACATTCATCTGTACTAAGTTACCTAAACTCTGGAACCTGAGCAGCTTTTGACCAACTTTTATTGGTAAAAGACAAAACTTTAACATACATAGGGTCATGCACTATCCACCTCTTGATGTGTTTAGCTACAACTGGTGAATCTTCAGTGTGTTGTGACAAAAATAGTATCTGTAGTAACCTACTCAATAGGTAAGCATCTGCATTGTCAACACCATTTTTAGATTTCAACTGGTGATCATAAGCAGCAAGTGAGGTGGCCCAACGTTGTATTCTCGCACTAGCCATACTGGGCAATGCCTTGTGTTCATGCAAAAGTGAAGCTAAAGACTTTTGGTCTGTGACTAATGTGAATGATTTTCCTTGCACACAGTTATGGTGTAACCCTAGGCACTACTGCCAATCTTTCTCTGTCAATTTATGTATAATTTTTCTCAGTATTAAGCAATTTGCATGAAGTTAAAGCTGTAAGTTTTTCTGATCCATCTTCATGTTGGTGTGCTAGCGGAGACCCTACACCATACAATGACGCATCACATGACAAGACAAGAGGCCTATCTAAATCATAATGTACCAAAACCTCACCAGACAACAAAATCTGCTTTGTTGTATTAAATGCAGCTTCTTGTGGGTGCAACCACTGCCATCGCACGTCCTTCCTTAAGAACATATGCAATGGCGCAAGCACTGAAGAGAGAGGTTTCTAAGACATTTACTGTAAAAGTTTATGATTTCCAAGATTGATCGCAATGTTTGCACATCTGTTGACTTGGAAGCGTCCACAAATCCTTTTACTTTACTTTCTGATGCAGGAATGCCATGTGCATCAATATTTTGTCAGAAAAAACTAACACTGTTTAGGAAAAACTTACATTTGTCATAGTGCAGCTTCAAACCTCATATATTTATCTCTCTACCACCTGGGTCAAGTTTGCACTATGTTCAGCTTCAGTGCTTCCAATGATCAAAACATCATATGAATATATAACAGTGCGTGGAACATATATAGTCATATCGTTCATTTCTCTTTGAAAATCCCAGTGGTGCTCTTAATCCCACATGGCAATCTGTTATACCTGAACAGACCTCTGTGTGTGATCGTGTGTGTGTGTGTGTGTGTTTATCACACAATTCTTCTTTGACTCTTCCATCCAATAGCATTTGTTGATAAGTACTACTCATCGCCACTTTATGTAATATTTAGCATAGTATATTGGTCAAGGCAGTTACAATCAAACACTAAATAATACAAAAATATTTGCTTTACTCCGGGAAAACTTCTGGTAGTAGGAGCGGTCGGTTATACAATTGTGTTTTGTAAAGAGAACCCAGGTGGGCCATAAAGAAATTCATTCATTTCTCATAAAGTAATGACACGGATGAAAACTTGAATACTTTACTTAATGACTTTCCATTGTTGTTATCTGGTGTATCTAAATGTTCTGTGTCAGTTTCTCGTTATATTGACTGTGTAAATGCCAATCCTGTTCAACACCCTTGCAGGATTAATTCTGTTACGTCACACTGATGAAATATGAAATCAATTAGAAGTTGTCAAATGATGCTAAGCTGAGTTAGAGTGACTACTTGTTCCAAAGTCAGTTGAACCCTTGGAATTTTGTACTGACCATAGAAAAGTGATGCTTTGGCAACAACACAATGCATTAACGACGGTATAGATAATGTAAGTAATGTCAAATATGTATGCAAATTTGACTTGTATAAAGGATATTTGAAGATTTCTCTATCCAATCATGTGAACACTGTGTAACGTTAGGCCTTTTGGACTGTAAAGTTCTCGGCGACTTTTCACTGATTCATGAGTAACGTAATATCTGGAGCAGAAGGGTGTGCTTCATATATTGATGATGTGATAATTCCTTGCCAAACTTGAGGAGAACACGTAAATAGGTTAGAAGTACTCTTCATCCTTCTAGTTGAGGCTAACCTTACTGTAAAGTTGGCCAAGAGTATATTTGATAAAACCGAGATAGCATTCTTAACAAGGAAAATCTGTTTTATATAAATAATGACTTTTTCAGACTACCATGACTTTGGAAAAGTTGTCTGAGGTTTATTTAATCGCCACCGAGTTGGCAACTAAAAAAAAAGAAAATGGGTAGAAAATGGATTAAGTATACAAGAATGAAATGCCCTAACTCATGGCAAACAGTGCTGGATAGAAGTATTCTAAAGTATATCATCATTTGTGCTTCCTAAATCAATACTGGGCAACTGAATGTGATACAAAAAAGTATAGTATCGCTACGACCATTTGATGAGGCATTGAGTTTTGACCAGTGATTTCAGAGCTTGTCTAAAATTTGTGGGGGATGTACCGTCAAAATTGCTAAACTTGTTGCGAATAGTGGAACACAAGATTTCAAAAGTCTTAATTTCTTCGTCTGGTTAAGATTTACTCAATATTACATTTTTTAAGGTCTTGTCAAAGCATCTTTAATGCATACAGATTGATGATTATTCATCTACACATTATATTTCAACTTCTGATGGTGCACGACCCTTCCATAACTTGTATTAGGTTTTTTCTTTATCTAATAATGGATGCTGTTTTTCTGTATGACCCTCCCCCCCTCACGAGTTCTATTAAATGAAATATTGTGGAACATTTGAATAGGCCAAATATATTATTTAGATTGTCAATGAATTCTGCAATGAGAACTGTATTTGCTGGCAGTTGCCCAGGGAAGTGAGTGTTAACATTCCAGCAGCAACAGTTCTAGTGAGAACTTGTGCAGCTAGGTCAACTCTCACGTCTGAAAGTCCTTCTTTAAAAATACATACGTTACCTATGGAGGCTAACTTTACCTACTGCAGCCGATGCTTCTCATAGAATATCTCAACATTTCCTAGAGACTACATTTTCCCAGTTATAATGTTATAAGTTTTCAAGTTGTTTCTGATGATCTTTGGCAAGTGAAGAGAGTCAAATAAGATAGACCTCCTCATCACGTACCATGGAAGGAGATTCATTAACACACTTTCAAAATTTGTACACTGCTCTACGTAAAGGATTCTAAACACAGACCGCAGATTTATTCACCATTCTTCTGCTGTTGACTTTACTTACTAGAGGCACTAACATGTTTTTCAATTCTTCTTTTTGCAAAGCACCATCAGACAAAAAAGGATCTCAAAACACATTTCCACTTTTTAGTTGGTCTTTTTACCATACACACAAAAAGAGAGTAGTTGACAGCCATATCTGAATCACTATACTGCCTGAGGTCCTCTAACCCATTGATTATTCCTGCTGTGGTTACATTCAATCGACTGACTGAGGTGGATGGCAATGAGCACAATTCAGCGTAACTTTTCATGGGGTACCATTTTTTTTTTGTAGTTCTTGTGAGGAGGCTTAAGACTGAGTTGTTCCACCCTAAATTTTAGTTAATTTTCATTAACTTTAGATGGTGGGCTGACACAACTGGCAAAGAAAATATAGAAGCTAAGAGCCTATAGCTTCTAGGACTCTGACGGTGACTGCATAAACAAATAGTTTTTGATCCTTTATTTCATACCATGTTTGTTTACTCGCGATCACTTAATATGAAAAGAAAAATTGGGTCAAAGTACCTTGAAGCATCCTTAATGAGCTGATCTGGTCAAACAGGACCTGCAGATGTTCTTCCATATATATCCTGGGGCTGTTTCTTTAACCTCCAATTGGTGTTGTTTTGTATATGTAACAACTGGCCTCTTCTGTTTTGGGGCTTTGATGCTCTTAAGGAAGCCTTGTGTCTGGGTAGAAACTATTCTTTCTAGAAAACCAGAAAACATATAATCAAAACAATAAAAGATCTGAATAGCAAAAAATATCTATAATACAAAAAAAAACTGTAATAAATGATATAATTGTATAACACTTTACAATCACAAGGGAGCCATTACGTCATTATTTCTCAACAGGATTTATACAAAACGTATATACTACCTAGACTGTTGATAAATTCAATTTCTTATAAACGGACGGTATAACATTGTGATGGAATTTTATTTTCAAAATGTTGTATCAATTACATTATCAAGTTTTACCTTTTCTAGAGAACAACCAAAATGCAAACCATATCATTCAATATTTATAATCTAAGACATTACATATAAGGGAAAAGTCTGGTAATGACTCTCCTCTATGTTCATTACATCAGTAAGACTCAGTGTAGCATGATAAAGATATCTACCTGTAATCATCACTGTTCACTTGTAAAGATAATATTAGATATGTCTAACTGATTCCGAAAGAACTACATTACCCATCACAGTTGAGAACTTGTCACTCAGCTGCTCTCAAAACACTTGCCTCTCATGATCTTTCTTCTCATGCCCAGGTGCATATGCACCAGTGATCACACATCTCTCTCCATCCTTTTTCCGTTGTAACCATATCAATCTGGAGTTTACTTTCTTCCACTCTACCACATACTCCAACCACTCCTGTTTCAGGAGTAGTGCTACTCCTTCCCTTGCTCTTGTCCGTTCACTAACCCCTGACTTTATTCCCAAGACAATCCCAAACCACTCTTCCCCTTCACCCTTGAGCTTCGTCTCACCCAGATCCAAAACATTCAGGTTCCTTTCCTCAAACATAATACCTATCTCTCCTCTTTTGTCATCTGGGTTACCTCCACAAACATTATGACACCTAAATCTGAGGCTTCGAGAAGGATGAGCATTCCCCGCGTGACTCCTTCTTCTGTTTTCCCTTTTAAAAAGTTAGAATATAAGGAAGGGATGGTTTCCAGCCCCCCGCTCCCGTTCCCTTTAGTTGCCTCTTACAACACGTGAGGAGTCCTTATATATATATATATACATATATATATATATATATATATATATATATATATATATATATATATATATATATATATATATATATATATATATATATATATATATATATATATATATATATAGAGAGAGAGAGAGAGAGAGAGAGAGAGGTGCAAGAGGTAGAAAAGAAGGCAAATGAGAGTTGGGGTGAGAGAGTATCATTAGATTTTAGGGAGAACAAAAAGATGTTCTGGAAGGAGGTAAATAAAGTGCGTAAGACAACGGAGCAAATGGGAACTTTAGTGAATGGAGCTAATGGGGAGGTGATAACAAGTAGTGGTGATGTGAGAAGGAGATGGAGTGAGTATTTTGAAGGTTTGTTGAATGTGTTTGATGATAGAGGGGCAGATATAGGGTGTTTTGATCGATGTGGTGTGCAAAGTGAGAGGGTTAGGGGAAATGATTTGGTAAACAGAGAAGAGGTAGTAAAAGCTTTGCCGAAGATGAAAGCCGGCAAGGGAGCAAGTTTGGATGGTCATGTAGTGGAATTTATTAAAAAAGGGGTGACTGTATTGTTGACTAGTTGGTAAGGCTATTTAATGTATGTATTATTCATGGTGAGGTGCCTGAGGATTGGCAGAATGCGTGCAAAGTGCCATTGTACAAAGGCAAAACGGGTAAG
>NW_027265037.1:0-17547 GCF_036320965.1 Panulirus ornatus
TCCCAAGCCCTCTCATCCACAACAGACTGCATACTTGTCCGTCTCTCCAAAACTCTTGCATTCACCTCCCTAACAACCCCATCCATAAACAAATTAAGCAACCATGGAGACACCACGCACCCCTACCGCAAACCGACATTCAGTGAGAGCCAATCACTTTCCTCTCTTCCTACACGTACACATGCCTTACATCCTCGATAGAAACTTTCACTTCTTTATCATCTTGCCTCCCACACCATATACTCTTGATACCTTCCACAGAGCATCTCTATCAACTCTATCACATCCCTTCTCCAGACCCATAAATGCTACAAAGAAACCCATTTGCTTTTCTAAGTGTTTCTCACACACATTCTTCAAAGCAAACACCCAATCCACAAATCCTCTACCACTTCTGAAACAGCATTGCTCTTCCCTAATCTGATGCTCTGTACATGTCTTCACCCTCTCAATCAATACCCTCCCATATAATTTACGATGAATACTCAACAAACTTATACCTCTGTAATTTGAATAATCACCTTTATCCCCTTTCCTATGAACAAAGGCACTATGAATGCATTTCGCTTATCATCAAGCACTTTACCATGAACCATATATATATTGAATTTCTTTACCAACATGTCAACAACACAGTCACCCCTTTTTGAATAAATTCCACTGCAATACCATCCTAACCCGCCGCCTTGCCGGATTTCACCTTCCGCAAAGCTTTTACTATCGCTTTTCTGTTTACCAAATCCCTGACCCTCTCACTTCGCAAACCACATCGACCAAAACACCCTATATATGCCACTCTGTGATCAAACACATTCAACAAACCTTCAAAATACTCACTGCATCTCCTTCTCGCTTCACCACTACTTGTTATTACCTCCCCATTAGCTCCCTTCACCGATGTTCCCATTTGTTCTCTTGTCTTACGCACTTTATTTACCTCCTTCCAAAACATCTTTTTATTCTCCCTAAAATTTAACGATACTCTCTCACCCCAACTCTCATTTGCCCGCTTTCTCACCTCTTGCATCTTTCTCTTAATCTCCTGCCTCTTTCTTTTATAGATCTCTTGGTCATTTGTACTATTTCCCTGCAAAAATCGTCCAAATGACTCTCTCTTCTCTTACATTAACAATCTTTCTTCTTCATCTCACTACACACTATCCTTTGTAATCTGCCCTCCTCCCACCTTTCTCATGCCACAGGCATCTTTTGCGCAATTCATCACTGCTTCCCTAAATACATCCCCTCACGTCATTTGCTCTGACCTTTTTCCGTTCTGCACTCAATCTCTTCTGGTATTTCCTCTCATAGTTCTCCTTTCCACGCTCACTTACTTTCACCACTCTCTTTACCCCAACATTCTCTCTTCCTTTCTGAAAACCTCTACAAATCCTCACCTTCGCCTCCACAAGATAATGATCAGGCATTCTTCCAGTTGCCCCTCTCAGCACATTAACATCCAAAAGTATCTCTTTCACGCCCTTATCAATTATTAGCGGAAGAAAACAGACGAAAGAATGGCCCAGCCCACTCACATGCACATGTATATACATACACGCCCACAAACTCACATATACATACCGATACAGTTCAACATATACATACATACACATACACAGACATACACATATATACACATGCACATATTCATACTTGCTGCCTTTATCCATTCTCGTCGCCACCCTGCCACACATGAAATGGCAGTCCGTGACTCATTTCCGCTTCCAAGGTTCCATCCGCTGCTAAGTCCATCCCAGATATGTGCAACACTTAACTTCATCCAGTTTTTCTCCATTCAAACTTACCTCCCAATTGACTTGTCCCTCAACCCTACTGTACCTAATAACCTTGATCTTGTTCACATTTACTCTCAGCTTTCTTTTTCACACACGTTACCAAACTCAGTCACCAGCTACTGCAGTTTCTCACCCGAATCAGCCACCAGCGCTCTATCATCAGCGAACACAAACTGACTCATTTCCCAAGCACTCTCTTCCACAACAGACTGCATACTTGATCCTCTCTCCATAACTCTTGCATTCACCTCCCTAACGACCTCATCCATAAACAAATTAAAGAACTATGGAGACATTACGTACCCCTGCCGTAAAACGACACTCACTGGGAACCAATCACTTTCCTCTCTTCCAACTTGTACACATGCCTTACATCCTTGGTAAAAACTTTTCACTGCTTCTAACAACTTACCTCCCACACCATATACTCATAAAACCTTCTACAAAGCATTTCTATCCACCGTATTATATGCCTTCTCCAGATTCATAAATGCTACATACAAATCCATCTGTTTTCTAAGTATTTCTCTCATATATTCTTCAAAGCAAACACCTGATCCACACATCCTCTACCACTTCTGAGACCACACTGTTCTTCCCCATCTGATGATCTGTTCATACCTTTACCTTCTCAGTCAATACCCTCCTATATAATTTCCCAAGAATACTCAACAAACTTATTCCTCTGTAATTTGAACACTCACCTTTACCCCTTTGCCTATGTGCAATGGCACTATACATGCATTCCGCCAGTCCTCAGGCACTTCACCATGATCCATACATTCTCTGAAAATCCCTACCAGCCAATCAAAAACAAAGTCACCCCCTCTTATAATAAACTTCACTGCAATACCATCCAAACCCTCCTCCTTGCCGGGTTTCATCTTCCGCAAAGCTTTCATTACCTAAGTATGTATAAAACCACGGGAAAAGAGAAACAAGATAAGTTCCCAGGTGCACTTTGTGTAATGATCACTCCGTTAAGGAAGATACAAGAATGACATTGACGGCGTAGAACAGTCAGTTGAAATACAAGGAGTAACTTCGCTAAGACGCCATTGGTAAACAAGGGTTTCCGGATTGTGGTGTCCGGGTTGTTGGTGTTCGGGTCTGGTAATATGGCTGTCATAAGATTTATATTTTTTTTGGATCGGAAGTGAACTGTTTATATGTTTGCTTAAGACAAAACTTCCAGTTTGTTTAAAAGATTCAATAACATTTCTCTTGGTATAGGAGTTAAAGTTAATACGTGAATTGGCGTTACTTCAATCAATACAATGATCATAGTTTTGACATACTTAAACAGAGCATTTGATTCGTGTCCTGTTCTTATGCTATATTCATGTTCCTTAAGTCTTACATAAAGATTCTCCTTACCAGTCTGCACAACAAAAAACATTCTACAATTTTTACAAGGTATTCTGCAAACATAGCACGCAGAAATTTCTGGTGAGTCTTTAAGATATTCTTTATAGTGTTGTTACCGCTGAAGGCTATATATAAAGGATCTAAGCAACCTGGGAAGTAATATAAGATTATCACTTAAAGGGAGAACAAAAATATTCTTGGTATGAAGGGGAGGTTTGGCTTTAACTCTATAAAATTTTTATTTGCCAACTTAAGGGGTTTATCAAGGAAATATCTGGGATGATTCAACTTGAAACCAATAGAATATATTTTCTCAAACTCATCAGCGATAGATTCCGGACTATATATACGTAATGCCTAATGGAACATCGACTGGAATGATGTTAGTTTACCTCTGTCATCTTGAGCTAAATGATAATGTACATAAGAACAAACATTGATGGGTTTTCTTTATATGCTAAACTTAAACACGTTTCTGTCCGTATGGACCATGCAGTCTAAAAATAGTAGCATACAATCATTTTCCACTTCCACAGTAAAGTTGAAGAAGGTACTAAATTGTTAAGTAAAGGAAAAATGTTCGTAAATTTTCGTTTGTTGGCCAAGCACAAAGAACATCATTATCATACGTAAATTGAATTGCCTTAGTAGGTAAGATATCACTTGGTAATTTTGTTTCGAGTAATTCCATGTGAAGATTACTTAATACTGGTGTAAGGTTACCCAACGCCGTACCAAATTTCTGAGCCTAATATTTTCGATTAGATCTGAATTCACAGTCTTTTATGCACAATTTTATTAATTCAACAAAGACAGGATTTGAAACAGGTGATTCAATATTATTCAAGACAACAACCAAATATTCTAATGGGTCACCAACTGGAACTTTTGTGAACAAGTTAGAAACACCAAAGCTTACCAGTTTATAAACAGAATCAACGTGGATACCATTAAGCTTGTTAATCAAATCTGAATTGTTTATGATATCAGAATCTGATATCTTACCCAGTAGTGGACGCGGGTTAGTCGCACCTAAGACCAAGGCGAAGGTCTGATCCCACGTTATTACATGGTTCGTTGTGTAATTGTTATCGTTATTAACCATGAGTCAGCCAGAATTAAGAGATCCGAACTACAGAGAAATGTTCAAAGCCGGGAATTTGCCTTCCATGGAAGACAAAGAAGAGTGAGAGGCGGACGGTTGATCTGATCACAACCTTTTGGTCTATGAACCAGACATGACATAAACAGAGACCAGTCTTTCCAAGGAATTTGAGATCAGGAGAATCACAGGAATTAACATGAAATTGAGCAAGAAACTTGTTAAGAAAAAGTTAAGACTTGTGGACACAATGAAATGAAAGAAAACCGGGTCACTGGAGATATGAGGCCCCTCGAGTGTAAGGCTTCCTCTTCGTACGATATGAATATGTAATTACGCACACACACATACACACACACACACACACACACACACACACACACACACACACACACACACACACACACACATACACACACACACACACACACACACATACACACACACACACACATACACACACACACACACACACACATACGCACACACACACACACACACACACACACACACACACACACACACACACACACACATACACACACACACGCACACATACACACACACACACACACAGACACATACACACACACACACACACACACACACACACACACACACACACATACATAAACACACATACACACACACATACACAGATACACACTCAGACACACACATGCACACGCACACACAAACACACACACACACACGCACACAAAAGGGCCTCCGTGGTGTTTTGGTTAGTGTTACTGACATGAATCACCTCGGGCCAGGCTAGGGTTTGGACCCATATGGGTTGGAATCCCAAACCAGGTGTTCATCCTCCCAACGGGGCTGGCAGATGAATGAGTATCTGACTTAGGCTGGTGTGTGTGTGTGTGTGTGTGTGTGTGTGTGTGTGTGTGTGTGTGTGTGCGCGCGCGCGCATACATAGATAGGAGTAGATACGTAATACATATATACAAGATTAAGATATATATCAACATGGCTGCAAAACTCTCCCCATTCCACGTATATAATTATTACATAAAAGGAATCACTTGCATATGTATACACTCTCGACACCATTAGTGATATATAGATTATGTTACAAGGAAGATTATTGCCGCAAACATTTATGATAAAGGGAATTTGATAACAAACATAGGATTAAGAGAAATATAACCTTAATCTCACTCTACAAATGATATAGATTTTGCTCATGATATTCAACCACTCATGTAAATGTCAGATATGTACTAGTAGGAGGAATTTGTTCAAAAGCTACAATGATATGGACTAGTGAACCTGTCTCATAGCAGTGAGGAAGCCTTGTGGGTTGAAGAATCCAGTGATCCAGAAGGCTTTTGGTCTACCATACGAGTACCAGCGACGAAACTGTGCGTCTCGCTCCAGCAGCTCCGTGAACCAGAAGCCCAGCGTGCTTGACTCCCACGATACCTGTAGACATCAGCGACTACTGAGTAGGACTATCTTCTGTAATGTGAGCTGCATGCGACTGTTGTTACATATTTTAGTATATTACTTTGGGTAAATGATATCGTGTACACTATATAGATTTTGCTTCTTGATTGTTATTTGCTAATACTATCGTGGTAAGTTTTCAGAAAGGCATTTGAATATAATGTTGTTAAGTCATCATAAATGCATTTGAATGTTATCTTTTCAAATTACCATAAAGATGTCTGAATGTCATTAGGTCGCCATGAATGCATTTGAATATCATCTTGTTAGGTCATCATAAGTACATTCAATTCTATGTTTATAAGTCAACATAAAGACATTTAAAGATCATTTTGTTAAATCACCTTAAGGAAATTTGAATATCATGTTCGTAATTCATCATAAAGACAGTCAAATATCATCTTCTTGAATTATCATAAAGGCTTTTGAATATTATCTTATTAACTCATCATAAAGATATTTGAACAATATATTGTTAACTAACAAAGATCTGTGAATTCTATTTTGGTAAGTCATGTTAAAGACATTTGAATTTTAAACTGTTATGTCATCATAAAGATTTAAGATTCTTAGTTACTATTATAATTTGTGTTAGGATGCATGCCACACTATTTCTGATACTGTGAGTAGCCTACGATATTTGATTTTAAGTAAACGTCAGCGGACCCATGCATAATGATTATAAGTAGTGTTGCAAAAAGTTAGATATCAAGATTCCTGAGAAAATATATTCCATTGGATCTAAGTTATAGCACCCTAGATTTTTCATTGATAGATCCCTTAAGTTAGCAAAGAAATCATTTTAAAGAGTTGAGCCCAAACCTCCCATTGACATCAACAATCTTTTAGTTCTCCCATTTAGTGATAATTTTACTTTACTTCCCATGTTGCTTAAATCCTTTAATGTCAATACTGCCTTCAGCAACAATAACACTATAAAAAATATCTTAATCATGAACTCACCAGAAAATTCTCCTGGGTGCATCTATAAAGTCCCATTAGAAATTGTGATAAGTTTTATGTTGAGCAGACTGGTAAGGATCTTTCTGTTAGACTTACACAACATGAATATAGTATAAGAACGGGACAAGAATTAATTGCCTTTTTTAATCGCGTTAAAAACTATGATCATTGCATAGACAGGAGTAATGCCATCTCAGTTATTAACTCTATCTCTAATACCACGAGAAATATCATTGAATCTTCTATTATCAAATACACAAACAATTATAATCTTAATATTAGTGACGGTCTATACAAATTGGATAACTTTATTGTTGATAAAATTTGTAAACAATTTACCTTTTCGTCCATATGGTAAGTTTATGATACGCTCGTTTTCTGTCTTGGACAATCGCATGTTTACCAAATGGCGTTCTAGCTACGTCTCTCCGTTGTACATCAACTGACTGTCATATTTCTCTCTTGTGTCTCCCCTGATGATGTGATTATTACACGAAAGTGCACTTGGGAACTTATCGTATTTTATTTTCCTCATGGACTCATAGGGATACATATATATATATATATATATATATATATATATATATATATATATATATATATATATATATATATATATATATATATATATATATATATATATATATATATATTTTTTTTTTTTTTTCATACTATTCGCCATTTCCCGCGATAGCGAGGTAGCGTTAAGAACAGAGGACTGGGCCTTTGAGGGAATACCCTCACCTGGCCCCCTTCTCTGTTCCTTCTTTTGGAAAAAAAAAAAAAAAAAAAAAAATACTTCCCACGTATTCCCTGCGTGTCGTAGAAGTCGACTAAAAGGGAAGGGAGCGGGGGGCTGGAAATCCTCCCCTCTCGTTTTTTTTTTTTTATTTTCCAAAAGAAGGAACAGAGAAGGGGGCCAGGTGAGGATATTCCCTCGGGGGCCCAGTCCTCTGTTCTTAGCGCTACCTCGCTGATACGGGAAATGGCGAATAGTATGAAAGAAAAGAAAGATTTATATACACATATATATATATATATATATATATATATATATATATATATATATATATATATATATATATATATATATATATATATGTTGATTGACCAAGAGGATATATGTGTCGGAGGTGGAGGGAACGAGGAGAAGTGGGAGACCAAATTGGAGGTGGAAAGATGGAGTGAAAAAGATTTTGAGTGATCGGGGCCTGAACATGCAGGAGGGTGAAAGGCGGGCAAGGAATAGAGTGAATTGGATCGATGTGGTATACCAGGGTTGACGTGCTGTCAGTGGATTGAATCAGGGCATGTAAAGCGTCTGGGGTAAACCATGGAAAGTTGTGTGGGGCCTGGATGTGGAAAGGGAGGTGTGGTTTCGGGCATTATTGCGTGACAGCTGGAGACTGAGTGTGAACGAATGGGGCCTTTGTTGTCTTTTCCTAGTGCTACCTCGCCCACATGAGGGGGGAGGGAGATGGTATTCCATGTGTGGCGAGGTGGCGATGTGAATGAATAGGGGCAGATAGTGTGAATTGTGTGCATGGGTATATATGTGTATATACATGTGTACATTGAGATGTATAGGTATGTATATTTGCGTGTGTGGGCGTGTGTGTGTGTACATTGTGTATGGGGGTGGGTTGTGCCATTTCTTTCATCTGTTTCCTTGCGCTACCTCGCAAACGCGGGAGACAGCGACAAGCAAATAAATAATATATATATATATATATATATATATATATATATATATATATATATATATATATATATATATATATATATATATATATATATATATATATATAACGCTTGGAAGGAGGCAGAAGTGATATTGTGACAGTGATTGTGTCAGCGTCGCGTCGGCTCGCCGCAGTGTATCGAGACAGACTTCCCCAGAACTTTTTAAAGGGGAAGTAAATGTTTATAGTTGTGTTACTGGAGTGATAGTTTTCATGCATGGTGTTTTGACAAGAAAATAGTGAAGTTGGAGAAAAATGTAGCTTAGACATTGAAGCTTATTGATTCAGTGGTGAAATTGATGAGAACTGCTATTGACGTTTGTGTGAATAAATTGTACATTTCCTTTACCATAGCCAGAGGTTGAACCATTATGTGACGTTCATTTTTTCATTCATTTCAAGCTAAGAGTTTGTTTTCTAAATTGTTTCTTACATTTTTCATATGTATATATATGTATGTGTGTGTGTGTGTGTGTGTGCGTGTGTGTGTGTGTGTGTGTGTGTGAGTGTGTGTGTGTATATATATATATGTATATTATCCCTGGGGATAGGGGTGAAAGAATACTTCCCACGTATTCCTCGCGTGTCGTAGAAAGCGACTAGAGGGGACGGGAGCGGGGGGCCGGAAATCCTCCCCTCCTTGTATTAACTTTCTAAAATGGGAAACTGAAGAAGGAGTCACGCGGGGAGTGCTCATCCTCCTCGAAGGCTCAGAGTGGGGTGCCTAAATGTGTGTGGATATAACCAAGATGTGAAAAAAGGAGAGATAGGTAGTATGTTTGAGGAAAGGAACCTGGATGTTTTGGCTCTGAGTGAAACGAAGCTCAAGGGTAAAGGGGAAGAGTGGTTTGGAAATGTCTGGGGAGTGAAGTCAGGGGTTAGTGAGAGGACAAGAGCAAGGGAAGGAGTAGCAATACTCCTGAAACAGGAGTTGTGGGAGTATGTGATAGAATGTAAGAAAGTAAATTCTCGATTAATATGGGCAAAATTGAAAGTTGATGGAGAGAGGTGGGTGATTATTGGTGCATATGCACCTGGGCATGAGAAGAAAGATCATGAGAGGCAAGTGTTTTGGGAGCAGCTGAATGAGTGTGTTAGCGGTTTTGATGCACGAGACCGGGTTATGGTGATGGGTGATTTGAATACAAAGGTGAGTAATGTGGCAGTTGAGGGAATAATTGGTATGCATGGGGTGTTCAGTGTTGTAAATGGAAATGGTGAAGAGCTTGTAGATTTATGTGCTGAAAAAGGACTGATGATTGGGAATACCTGGTTTAAAAAGCGAGATATACATAAGTATACTTATGTAAGTAGGACAGATGGCCAGAGAGCGTTATTGGATTACGTGTTAATTGACAGGCGTGCGAAAGAGAGACTTTTGGATGTCAATGTGCTGAGAGGTGCAACTGGAGGGATGTCTGATCATTATCTTGTTGAGGCTAAGGTGAAGATTAGTATGGGTTTTCAGAAAAGAAGAGTGAATGTTGGGGTGAAGAAGGTGGTGAGAGTAAGTGAGCTTGGGAAGGAGACCTGTGTGAAGAAGTATCAGGAGAGACTGTGTACAGAATGGAAAAAGGTGAGAACAATGGAAGTAAGGGGAGTGGGGGAGGAATGGGATGTATTTAGGGAATCAGTGATGGATTGCGCAAAAGATGATTGTGGCATGAGAAGAGTGGGAGGTGGGCTGTTTAGAAAGGGTAGTGAGTGGTGGGATGAAGAAGTAAGAGTATTAGTGAAAGAGAAGAGAGAGGCATTTGGACGATTTTTGCAGGGAAAAAATGCAATTGAGTGGGAGAAGTATAAAAGAAAGAGACAGGAGGTCAAGAGAAAGGAGCAAGAGGTGAAAAAAAGGGCAAATGAGAGTTGGGGTGAGAGACTATCAGTAAATTTTAGGGAGAATAAAAAGATGTTCTGGAAGGAGGTAAATAGGGTGCGTAAGACAAGGGAGCAAATGGGAACTTCAGTGAAGGGCGTAAATGGGGAGGTGATAACAAGTAGTGGTGATGTGAGAAGGAGATGGAATGAGTATTTTGAAGGTTTGTTGAATGTGTCTGATGACAGAGTGGCAGATATAGGGTGTTTGGGTCGAGGTGGTGTGCAAAGTGAGAGGGTTAGGGAAAATGATTTGGTAAACAGAGAAGAGGTAGTAAAAGCTTTGCGGAAGATGAAAGCCGGCAAGGCAGCAGGTTTGGATGGTATTGCAGTGGAATTTATTAAAAAAGGGGGTGACTGTATTGTTGACTGGTTGGTAAGGTTATTTAATGTATGTATGACTCATGGCGAGGTGCCTGAGGATTGGCGGAATGCGTGCATAGTGCCATTGTACAAAGGCAAAGGGGATAAGAGTGAGTGCTCAAATTACAGAGGTATAAGTTTGTTGAGTATTCCTGGTAAATTATATGGGAGGGTATTGATTGAGAGGGTGAAGGCATGTACAGAGCAACAGATTGGGGAAGAGCAGTGTGGTTTCAGAAGTGGTAGAGGATGTGTGGATCAGGTGTTTGCTTTGAAGAATGTATGTGAGAAATACTTAGAAAAGCAAATGGATTTGTATGTAGCATTTATGGATCTGGAGAAGGCATATGATAGAGTTGATAGAGATGCTCTGTGGAAGGTATTAAGAATATATGGTGTGGGAGGCAAGTTGTTAGAAGCAGTGAAAAGTTTTTATCGAGGATGTAAGGCATGTGTACGTGTAGGAAGAGAGGAAAGTGATTGGTTCTCAGTGAATGTAGGTTTGCGGCAGGGGTGTGTGATGTCTCCATGGTTGTTTAATTTGTTTATGGATGGGGTTGTTAGGGAGGTAAATGCAAGAGTCTTGGAAAGAGGGGCAAGTATGAAGTCTGTTGGGGATGAGAGAGCTTGGGAAGTGAGTCAGTTGTTGTTCGCTGATGATACAGCGCTGGTGGCGGATTCATGTGAGAAACTGCAGAAGCTGGTGACGGAGTTTGGTAAAGTGTGTGGAAGAAGAAAGTTGAGAGTAAATGTGAATAAGAGCAAGGTTATTAGGTACAGTAGGGTTGAGGGTCAAGTCAATTGGGAGGTGAGTTTGAATGGAGAAAAACTGGAGGAAGTGAAGTGTTTTAGATATCTGGGAGTGGATCTGTCACGGATGGAACCATGGAAGCGGAAGTGGATCATAGGGTGGGGGAGGGGGCGAAAATTTTGGGAGCCTTGAAAAATGTGTGGAAGTCGAGAACATTATCCCGGAAAGCAAAAATGGGTATGTTTGAAGGAATAGTAGTTCCAACAATGTTGTATGGTTGCGAGGCGTGGGCTATGGATAGAGTTGTGCGCAGGAGGATGGATGTGCTGGAAATGAGATGTTTGAGGACAATGTGTGGTGTGAGGTGGTTTGATCGAGTAAGTAACGTAAGGGTAAGAGAGATGTGTGGAAATAAAAAGAGCGTGGTTGAGAGAGCAGAAGAGGGTGTTTTGAAATGGTTTGGGCACATGGAGAGAATGAGTGAGGAAAGATTGACCAAGAGGATATATGTGTCGGAGGTGGAGGGAACGAGGAGAAGAGGGATACCAAATTGGAGGTGGAAAGATGGAGTGAAAAAGATTTTGTGTGATCGGGGCCTGAACATGCAGGAGGGTGAAAGGAGGGCAAGGAATAGAGTGAATTGGAGCGATGTGGTATACCGGGTTTGACGTGCTGTCAGTGGATTGAATCAAGGCATGTGAAGCGTCTGGGGTAAACCATGGAAAGCTGTGTAGGTATGTATATTTGCGTGTGTGGACGTATGTATATACATGTGTATGGGGGGGGGTTGGGCCATTTCTTTCGTCTGTTTCCTTGCGCTACCTCGCAGACGCGGGAGACAGCGACAAAGTATAATAAAAAAAAAATAAATATATATATATATATATATATATATATATATATATATATATATATATATATATATATATATATATATATATATATATATATACTATCCCTAGGGATAGGGGAGAAAGAATACTTCCCACGTATTCCCTGCGTGTCGTAGAAGGCGACTAAAAGGGGAGGGAGTGGGGGGCTGGAAATCCTCTCCTCTCTTTTTTTTTCAATTTTCCAAAAGGAACAGTGAAGGGGGCCAGGTGAGGATATTCCCTCTAAGGCCCAGTCCTCTGTTGATAACGCTACCTCGCTAACGCGGGAAATGGCAAATAGTTTTAAAGAAAGAAATATATATATATATATATATATATATATATTTAATACTATTCGCCATTTCCCGCGTTAGCAAGGTAGTGTTAAGAACAGAGGACTGGACCTTTGAGGGAATATCCTCACCTGGCCCCCTTCTCTGTTCCCTCTTTTGGAAAATTAAAAAAAAACTGGGAGCGGAGGTTTTCCAGCCCCCCCCGCTCCCTTTCCTTTTAGTCGCCTTCTACGGCACGCAGGGAATACGTGGGAAGTATTCTTTCTCCGCAATCCCCTATACATATATATATATATATATATATATATATATATATATATATATGTATTTATTCATACTATTCGCCATTTCCCGCGTTAGCAAGGTAGCGTTAAGAACAGAGGACTGGACCTTTGAGGGAATATCCTCACCTGGCCCCCTTCTCTGTTCTTTCTTTTGAAAAATTAAAAAAAACTGATGGGGGAGGATTTCCAGCCCCCCGCTCCCTTCCCTTTCAGTCGCCTTCTACGACACGCAGGGAATACGTGGGAGGTATTCTTTCTCCCCTATCCCCAGGGAATATATATATATATATATATATATATATATATATATATATATATATATATATATATATATATATATATATATATATATATATATATATATACATCGAGATGTATAGGTATGTTTATGTGCGTGTGTGAACGTATATTTATATACATGTGTATGTGGGTGGGTTGGGCCATTCTTTCGTCCGTTTCCTTGCGCTACCTTGCTAAAGCTGGAGACGTGGACTCGTATCCCTATGAGTCCACGGGGAAAATGAAATACCATAAGTTCCCAAGTACACTTTCGTATAATAATCACATCATCAGGGGAGACACAAGAGAGAAATATAACAGTCATCTGATATATCACGAAGAGACGCAGCTATGGCGCCATTTGGTAAACATGCGATTGTCCAAGACTGACAATGGGCGTATAATAAACTTTTTATGTGGTCATGAAGGTAAATTAGTTACAAATTTTATAGATAAAGTTATTCAATTTGTATAGACCATCACTATAATTAAGATTATAATTCTTTGTGTATCAAATAATACAAGATTCAATGATATTTCTCGTGGTAATAGAGTTATAGTTAATAACTGAGATAGTATTACTTTAGTCAATACAGTGATCATAGTTTTTAACGTGATTAAACAAGGCATTTGATCTTGTCCCTTCCTTATGCTATATTTATGTTGCTCAAGTCTAACAGAAAGATCCTTACCAAGTGTCTGACCAACATAAAATTTATCACAGTTTCCACAAGGCACTTTATAGATGCATCCAAGAGAATTTTCTGGTGAATTCCTGATTAATATATTCTTTATATCATTGTTGCTAAAGGCAACATTTACATTAAAGAATTTAAGCAACATGGGAAGTAAAGTGAAATTATTATTAAAAGGGAGAAGTAAAAGATTCTTGGTGTCAATGGGAGGCTTGGGCTCAACTCTATAAAATGGGATTTATCATTTAATGATCTAGGGTACTTTAACTTAGATCCAATAGAATATATCTTCTCAAACTCAATATACCCTGGACTGCAAATATATAATACCCTAGGAACATAGATTGAAATGATGACAATTTAAGTCTGTCATATTGATATTGGTATTAATGGATATATAAACATACAATGGTAGGTTTTCAGTATATGCTAAACTTAAATTTGTTTCCTTGCTTATGAATTATGCAATCTAAAAATGGTAACATACAATTATTTTAATTTTCTACCGTAAATTTGATTGAAGTTAATAAATTGTTAAGTGGAGATATATTTGTAAATTTTCATTTCTTGGCCAAACACAAAGAACATCATCTACATACCTGAACCAAATTGCATTAGAAGGTAAGATGTCCTTTAGGAATTTTGTTTAAAGAAAATCCATATAAAGATTACCTAGTACAGGTGAAAGAGGGTTACCCATTGCCATAACAAATTTTTTAGCATAATAATCTCCTGTGTATTGAAATACACAATGTTTTATACACAATTTTGTCAGTTCAATGAGAACACGTTGAAACAGGTAAATGAATATCATCCAATACATAAATTAACCCCTCTAAAAGGTCATCAACTGGAACTTTTGTGAAAAGTGAGGAAACATCAAAGCTAGCAAGTTTGAAATCAAAATTATCATAGATATTTTAAAGCTTGTTAACTAAATCTACATTGTTCGTGATATTAGAATTTGATATTTTACCCACTAAAGGGCTTGATGAAAAAACTAACCATTTTGACAATCTATATGTGATGGAGCCTACTGAACTCACTATAGGTCTTGCTGGAAAACTTTATGTGTTTTGATAAGTCCATACATATATGGCAATGAAGGGGATAAAGATGACAAACTTTTGATAAGAGAGTCATTACCTTTCAACAAAAACTTTAGTTCTTTATTGAAATAGGAATTAACGGCTTCTTGGGGACTCTTCTTGAGTTTAGAATATGTTGTGTCATCATTACAAGATCAGTCATTTTAGATAGATAATCATTTTTGTCCATAATCACAACAGTGTTAACCTTATCTGCTTTAGTAATATGTACATCATTGTCTTCTTTAAGGTGTTAATAGCTCTAGTAAATCTTTTATGGCAATTAGGTTCCACTGGTTTTGGCAAATTAGTATAAACCAGTGGAACCTAATTGGCCTAAAAGATTTATTAGAGCTATTAACACCTTAAAGAAGACAATGATGTACATATTACTAAAGCAGATAAGGTTAACACTGTTGTGATTATGGACAAAAATAATTATCTATCTAAAATGAATGATCTTCTAAATGATGACACAACATATTCTAAACTTAGTAAAAATCCTTTAGAAGCAGTTAATTCTCATTTCAATAAAGAAATGAAGTTGTTGTTGAAAGGTAATGGTTCTATTATCAAATGTTTGTCATCTTTGTTCCCTTGATTGCCATATATGTATGGACTTACCAAACACATAAACAGAATTTTCTAGCAATACCTATAGTGAGTTCATAGGCTCCATCACATATAAATTGTCAAAATGATTGGTTTCTTTGTTAGGCCATTTAGTGGGTAAAATATCAACTTCTAATATCACGAACAACGTAGAATTAGTTGATAACATTAACAATATCAATGTTAATTATGATTTCAAACTAGTTAGCTTTGATGTTTCCTCACTTTTCACAAAAGTTCCGGTTGATGACCTTTTAGAATATTTATTTGATGTCTCGGATGATATTCATTTACCTGTTTCACATGTAATAAGCAATCGCTATATGGGATTTTTTGAAACAAAATTGTTGAAAGATATCTTACCTTGTAATGCAATTTGCTTTAGGTATGTAGATGATGTTCTCTGAGTTTGGCCACCAAATGAAAATTTACAAATATTTCTCTTAACAATTTAGTACCTTCCATCAAAGTTCTATAGAAAATGATAATAATAGTATGTTACCATTTTTTGATTGCATTATTCATATGCAAAAAAACCTACCAATGTATGCTCATATATCCATTATTACTCATCTCGACATGACAGAGTTAAATTATCATTTTATTCTGTTCCTTGGGGCATTACGTATTTGCAGTCCAGAGTACATTGATTATGAGTTTGAGAATATATATTCTACTGGATCTAAGGTAAAGTACCCTGGATCTTTCATTGATAAATCCCTTAAGTTAGCAAAAAATCATTATATAGAGTTAAGCCCAAACTTCCAATTGACATCAAGAATCTTATAGTTCTCCCTTTTCATAATGATTTTACCTTACTTCCCATGTGTCTTAAAACCTTTAATGTTAATGTTGCCTTTAGCAACAATAATACTATAAAGAATATCTTAATCCTGGATGCATCGATAAAGTGCCAGTTAGAAATTTTGATAAGTTTTATGTTGGGCAGGTTGGTATGGATCTTTCTGTTAGACTCAAGCAACATAAATATAGTATAAGAAAAGGTCAAGATTCAAATAGTTAAAAACTATGATCACTGTATTGACTAAAGTAATGACATCTCAGTTATTAACCCTAACTGTATTACCACGAGAAATTTCATTGAATTTTCTATTATGAAATATACAAAGAATTGATATCTTGATATTGTTGATTGTCTTTACAAATTGGACAACTTTATTGTTGATAAAATTTATAAACGGTTCACCTTCTTGTACACATAACAAATTTATAAAAGGCTCATTGCCTATCTTGGACAACCATATGTTTACCAAATGACATCCTAGCTACGTCTCTTCCTTGTATATCAACAGACTGTTATGATTCTCTCTTGTTTCTCCCCTGATGAAGTGATTGTTACACGAAAGTACACTTGGGAACATATCGTGTTTAATTTTCCCCGTGAACTAATAGGAATATCCTTCATCACGGGCAAAGTTCTGATCCTTTCGGATATATATATATATATATATATATATATATATATATATATATATATATATATATATATATATATATATATATATATATATATATCCCATTCCTCCCCCACTCCCCTTACTTCCATTGTTCTCACCTTTTTCCATTCTGTACCCAGTCTCTCCTGGTACTTCCTCACACAAGTCTCCTTCCCAAGCTCACTTACTCTCACCACCCTCTTCACCCGTTGGCAACATTCACTCTTCTTTTCTGAAAACCCATACAAATCTTCACCTTACCTCCACAAGATAATGATCAGACATCCCTCCAGTTGCACCTCTCAGCACATTAACATCCAAAAGTCTCTCTTTCGCGCTCCTGTCAATTAACACGTAATCCAATAACGCTCTCTGGCCATCTCTCCTACTTACATAAGTATACTTATGTATATCTCGCTTTTTAAACCAGGTATTCCCAATCATCAGTCCTTTTTCAGCACATAAATCTACAAGCTCTTCACCATTTCCATTTACAACACTGAACACCCCATGTATACCAATTATTCCCTCAACTGCCACATT
>NW_027265038.1:0-13593 GCF_036320965.1 Panulirus ornatus
CTTATGATCATAAAATATTAGTATTCAAATGATGAAATTGAAAGCAAGGTGAAAAAATCATTATAAGTCAAGCGTGTTTGCCGATTTAAACCATAACCAGAACAGCTTAAATGTACACAAGTGTCTCGGGCCCCAAGGTTTTGATTATCCATTTTCTTCAAATGTTTAAAAAAATTCGTGTTATGTGACTGTTTAAATCACTAGATATGGGATAACAGAGTGGATTCATGCTCACCACAAAAACTCACAACGGGTTTATAAACATATCTTGCCTAAAGCATAATTAGGGGTATTTTATTGTTTAATCCTTTATGAAAAACATTCATCACAAGGTGAAGCCGATTGGCACTAGTGGGGCCAACATAATATTTACAAGCAATTCAATGAGCTAAGTCAGTTTTGGGAAAGTTCACCTTTTTTTTAAAAGTATTTGTTTTGTCATAATCGTACTACAATTTTATAACTAATGATAACAACATGAACACTTTTTTTTTTTTGAAATTTTTCCCTATCTTATTACTTATGTTTGGAAAAATTTCCCCTAACATACTGAAGAAAAATAATTACATTACATTATATTATAAAGAAAATACCTGTAATAGGGTTTTTGTCTTAGAGTGCCAGATAATATAAAGAAGAAAATTTTTGTCAATTTTTTTTCCTGTATATCTTTATCTATCTTACATCTGACACTCATATGATTTTACAAAACGGACTTTTAAAACATTTTTTATAGTAGAGAAATAGGCCCAGGTAACCCTTTGAGGGAGATCAAGGGGAGCAGCATCAAAAAATATAGAAAAGATATGCACGAGAAACTAGGGTGTCATCATAATGTAAACAAGCTCATGTGGGGGCATCGATGTCCCCTTAAGTTTTCAAATTTTTTAAATGTGCACATGCTCTTTGGGTAAAGTAAGTGTAGAAAATTTGGACAATCAAAATTATCACTTGGGATGCCATGCATTAAGGTACATATACATACTCAAATTTTAATTTTGAAAGTTTCCTCAAGATTCTCACAAAACCTTTTTTATGTAAAACACTTCAGGTGAAACTTCTGGCATAAAAATTTATTTTACTGACAATAATATGTTTTAGATGTTGGGGAAAAAAAAAAAAAAAAAAACATATATATATTGTGAATATTGCATATAAAATAACATAAATTCCAAAGTATACGTCATTATTTCCTTCTGCTTTCTTGTTTTACTAAAGCAGCGCATAGTAATGTAATAATTTAATAATAATTTCATTTAAAAATGTCTGAATCCGAACTGCAATATAACAGAAAAAGGGAACTTGTGACGTATCTTTATCTTTCACTGAATCCACATGCATGGGAAATCAAGTACACACACACACACACACACACACACACACACATATATATATATAATATATTTATAAAAAAATTTTTTTTTTTTTTTTTTTTTTTTTTTTTTTTTTTTTTTTTTAAACTTGTCGCTGTCCCCCGCGTTGCGAGGTACGCAAGAAACAGACGAAAGAATGGCCCAACCCCCCCCCCCCCAACACATGTACATCCACACGTCCACACACGCAAATATACAACCTACACAGCTTTCCATGGTTTACCCCAGACGCTCCACATGCCTTGATTCAATCCACTGACACACTCAACCCCTGTATACCCATGCCCCAAAATTCACTCTATTCCTTGCCCCTCCTTTCCCCCTCCCATGTTGGGGGCCCCCAAATACACAAAATCTTTTTTCACCCCCCATCTTTCCCCCCCCATTTGGTCCCTCTTTTCCTCTCCTCCACCCTCCGACCATATATCCTCTTGGTCAAACTTTCCCCACCATTCTCTCCATTGCCCAAAAACCCTTTCAAAAAAACCCCTTTTGCCTCTCAACCACGCTCTTTTTTTTCCACCATCTCTCCCTTTCCTTACTTTACTTACTCGATCAAACACCTCAACCCACACATTGTCCTCAAACACTCATTCCAGCACATCCATCCTCCTTTCGCCCCATCTCATCCATCCACGCCTCGCAACCATACAACATGTTGGGCCACTATTCCTTTAAACATACCCATTTTTTCTTTCCGAATAATGTTCCCCGACTTCCCCACATTTTCAAGGCTCCCAAATTCGCCCCCTTCCCCCACCCTATGATCCATTTTCCCCTCCCTGGGCATCCGCTGCCAGATCCCTCCCCCATATCTAAAACACTTCAAATTCCTCCATTTTTCTCCATTCAAACCACCTCCCCCAAATTTACTTGACCTCACCCCTACTGTACTAATAACCTTTCTCTTATTCCCATTTTTCTCTAACTTCTCTCACACACTTAACCAAACTCATACCAGCTTCTCAGTTTCACATGAATCAGCCACCAGTGCGTATCATCACGAACAACAACTGACTCACTTCCCACTCTCTCCTTTCCCCCAAAAACTTCATACTGCCCCTCTTTCCAGGGCTCTTCATTTCCTCTAACAACCCATCCATAAACAAATTAAACAACCAGGAGACACACACACCCCTGCCGCAAACCTACATTACGGAGAACCAATCACTGTGCTGGAAAAAGATTTAAAGGGCAAAGTGTGGTGTGAGGGGGGGTTTTAAACGAGTAAGTAACGAAGGGTAAGAGAGATGTGTGGAAATAAAAAGAGAGTGGTTTTTTAAAACAGAAGGGGTTTTGAAATTTGGGTTTTCACATGAGAGAATGAGTGAGGAAAAATTACCAGAGGGAAAATGTTCGGAGGTGGAAAGGGGAAAGAGGAAAAGGAGACCCCAAAAGGAAAGGGGGGAAAATGATTGAAAAAGATTTTTTGTGATTTGGGGGCCCGAACACAGGGGGGGGAAAGGAGGCCAAAAAAAAGAGGGAAATTTGGAGCGATGTGTATACCGGGGGGTTTACGTGCTGTCTGGAAATTTAAGCAAGCCTGTTAACAACGGGGGAAAAACCCAAGGAAAGCTGTGTAGGGAAGTATATTTCTTTTGGGGACGTATTAAAAACACATGTGTAAAGGGGGGGGGGTTGGGCATTTCTTTCGTCTGTTTCCTTGCCACCTCGCAAACCCGGGGAAAAAGCGACAAAGTATAATAAAAAAAATAATATATAAAATATTTTATAATTATTTATAATATATTATATATATAATAAATATATATATATATTATATATAATAACCCGGGGGTAGGGGGTTAAGAATACTTCCCACGTATTCCTCAATCTAAACGAAATAAAAGGGAAAGGGGGCGGGGGGCTAGAAAACCCCCCCTCGTTTTTTTTTTTTTTCCCAAAAGAAGGAACAGAGGGGGCAGTGAGATATCCAAAAGCCCATCCTCTGTTCTTAACGCAACCCAACCTAACCGGGAATGGCGAATAGTTTAAAAAAAAAAAAAAAAAATATTTTTTTTTTGCCGCTGCCCTCGTTTGCGAGACACAAGGAAACTAAACGAAAGAAATGGCCAACCCACCCCCATACAATTATTACATACATCCACACACGCAAATAAACATACCTACACAGCTTCCATGGTTTCCCCCAGACGCTTCACATCCGATTCAACCACAACAGCACTAAACCCCCGGGAATACCACACGATCCAATTAAATCTATTCCTTGCTTAGACATTGAAGCTTATTGATACGGGGTTTAAATTTGTTAAACCTAATTGACTTGTGTAAAAAAATTAACTTTTCCCCTATTCATACGGGGTTTTTTTTTGAACCATTATTGACATTCATTTTTTCATTTCATTTCAAGCTAGAATTTTCAGTTTCTAAATTTTTTCCCCTTACATTTTGCCTATTTTTAATTAGGATATGGGGTGTGTGTGTATATGTGCGTAGTATGTGTATTAATATTTTTTTTTTTTTTTTATAATTTCGCCATTTCCCAAATAGCAAGTACGTTAAGAACAGAGGACTGGCTTTTGAGGAATATCCTCACCTGGCCCCCTTCTCTGTTCCTTTTTTTTTGGGGAAAAAAAAAAAAAAAAAGGGTATTTTTTTTAAGAAAGAGACGGGGCCTCGGGGGATATCCCACCTGGCCTCTTCTCTGTTCCTTTTTTTGGAAAAAAAAAAAAAAAAAAAAGAGAGGGGGGGTTTTCCCAAAGCCCCCCGCTCCCCCCCCTTTAGTCGCCTTCTACGACACGCGGGGAATCGTGGAAGTATCTTTCTCCCCTACCCGGGGATATTTTTGTAAAATATAAAAAAATTTTACCCCGGGGGATAGGGTGAAAGAATACTTCCACCATTCCTCGCTTTCGTAGAACGACTAAGGGAGGGGAGCGGGGGGGCCAGAAATCCTCCCCCCTTGTACTTTTTAACTTCAAAAAATGGGAAACAATTTTATATATATAATATATATAAATATATAAAAATATATATATATATATATATATATATATATATATATATATTGAATAAAGCAAGGTTATTAGGTACAGTAGGTTGGGGGCAATCAATTGGAGGGGTGATTTTGAATGGAGAAAAACGGGAAAGGAAGTGAAGTGTTTTAGATATCGGGAGTGATCTGGCAGGGGATGGAACCCCCATGGAAGCGGAAGTGGATCAAGGGGTGGGGGAAGGGGGAAAATTCTGGAGCCTTGAAGAATGTGGAAGTCGAGAACATTATCTCGGGAAAACAAAATGGTAGTTTGAAGGGTAGTGTTCCAACCAAAAAAATTTTTAGGGTTTCGAGACGTGGGGTATGATAAGTTGTGCGCAAGGATGGATTGCTGGGAAAAGATGTTTGAGGACAATATTTGGGTGGGGGTGGTTTTTTTTTTTTTTTTTAAAAAAACGAGTAAGTAACTAAGGGGGAAAAAAGAGGTGGAAATAAAAAGACGTGGGTTTAGAGAGCAAGAGGGTTTGAAATGGTTCGGGCACATGGAGAAAAAATGATAGGAAAATTGACCAAGAGAATATATTGTCGGAGGTGGAGGGAACAGGAAAGAGGGGAAAACCCAAAATTTGGGGGTGGAAAGAAAGGAGTGAAAAAGAAATTTTTGGGGATCGGGGCCTGAACTGCAGAGGGTGAAAGGAGGGCAAGGGAAAAGAGTGAATTTAAACGATTGGTATACCGGGGTTTACTGCTGTCATGGAAGAAGCAGGGCATGGAAGCGTCCCGGGGTAAACCATGGAAAGCTGGTAAAAGGAAAAGTATAATTTTTTCGTGTGTGGGCGTAATTAAATACATGTGTTTTGGGGGGGGGGGGGCCATTTCTTTCGTCTGTTTCCTTCGCTACCTCGCAAAAAGGGAGACACGACAAAGTTTTAAAAAAAAAAAAAATAATATAAATATATATATAAAATGTTATGCTACTACTTGTGAATCAAGAACCCTTGAAAAACAACCTCCCACAGGGGGGTAGATGTCCCGCAGTGTATCGAGACAGACTTCCCCAGAACTTTTAAAGGGAAGTAAATTTTTTGTTGTGTTTCTGAGTAAAAGTTTTCATACATGGTCTCTAAAAGAAATGGGTGAAATTGGAAAAAAAAAAAGCTTAGCATTGAAGCTTTTTCCCTTTCTTCAAAGTGATGAGATGGAAACAAAAGGTTTTTCATAAATGTACGGGAAAAGTTAAAGGTCCAAAAATTTTTGGTCTGTAAGGCTTATTATGGGGGATGACCAACTACCTACCCCTCATGTATCCAAATATGGTTGACTTTTGTGTAATGAAAAAAATTTGAAAAAACACCCGAAGCCAATATTCCTGTTTCATGATAAGAAAGTGACCGGGCCAGAAAGATACAGTGCCCAAATTGATGAAAACTACTACTGCGTTTGTGTAATAAATTATACTTTCCCCTTTTTTCCATAGCCAAGGGTTTTAACCTTTAAAGTGAATTCTTTTTTTTCACTTCATTCAGCTAAAAAGTTTCATTTTTCCCTAATAATTTCTACTTTTTTCCATATTATATATAGTATATGGTGTTTTGTGTAATTCCCGTATGTGTATATATATATATAATGCATAAAGTATATATCCCTCGGGATAGGGGGTGAAAGAATACTCCTCGCATTCCTTGCGGGGCCCGTGAAGGCGACTAGAGGGGACGGGAGCGGGGGGCCAGAAATCCTCCCCTCCTTGTATTTTTTAACTTTCAAAAATGGGAAACAAAGAAGGGCCCCGGGGGGAGTGCTCACCCCCTTTGGGAAAGGCTCAGACTGGGGTGTCTAAATGTGTGGGGATTAACCCAAGATGTGAAAAACCCGAGAGATAGTATATGTTTGAAGGAAAGGGAAACCCTGCATGTTTGGCTCTGAGTGAAACAAAGCTAAAGGAAAGGGGGAAGAGGGGGTTTGGGAATGTCTTGGGAGTAAAGCCCGGGGGTTAGTGAAGGACAAGAGAAAGGGGAAAGGGAGTAGCAGTACTCCTGAAACAGGAGTTGGGGAGTATGTGATAGAATGTAAAGAAAGTAAATTTTCTCGTTTAAATGGGTAAAACTGAAATTTTGATGAGAAAAGGGGTTTGATTATTGGGCATATCCCCCCCTGGCATGAGAAGAAGACATAAAGAGGCAAGTGTTTTGGGAGCACCCGAATGAGTGTGTTAGTGGTTTTGATGCACGAGACCGGGTTATATTTGATGGGTGTTTTGAATGCAAAGGTAGTAATGTGGCAGTTGAGGGAAAATTGGAAATACAGGGGGTTGTTCAGTGTTGTAAATGGAAATGGTGAAGAGCTTGTAAAATTTATTGCTAAAAAAGGGACTGGTGATTGGAATACCTGGTTTAAAAACGAGATATAAAATAATTTATACGTATGTAAGTATGAGAGATGGCCAGAGAGCGTTATTGGATTACGTGTTAATTGACAAGGCGCGCAAAAGAGAGACTTGGATGTTAATGTGCTGAGAGGTGCAACTGGAGGGATTTCTGATCATTATCTTGTGGGCCAAGGTTGAAGTTTTGTATGGGTTTTTCAGAAAAAAGAGTGAATTTGGGGTGAAGAGGTTGGTGAGAGTAAGTGAGCTTGGGAAAAGACTTGTGTGAGGAAAGTACCAGGAGAGACTGAGTACGAATGGAAAAGGTAAAGAACAATGTAAAAAAGGGGAGTGGGGGAGGAAGGGGATGCAGTTAGGGAACAGTGATGGATTGCACAAAGATGCTTGTGGGATGAGAAGAAATGGGAGGTGGGTTGAATTAGAAAGGGTAGTGGTGGTGGGATGAAAAAGTAAGAGATTAGTGAAAAAGAAGAGGAGAGGCTTTTGGACGACTTTGCAGGAAAAAATGCAATTTATGGGAGATGTTAAAAGAAAGAGACAGGAGGTCAAGAAAAGGTGCAAGAGGTGAAAAAGAGGGGAAATGGAAGTTGGGGTTTCGAGAGTATCATTAAATTTTAGGAGAATAAAAAAATGTTCTGGAAGGGGTAAAAAAAGTGCCCTAAACATGGGGGCAAATGGGGAAATTCAGTGAAGGGGGCAAATGGGAGACTGATTACAATAATGGTGATGTGAGAAAAAGAGATGGAAATGAGTATTTTAAAGGTTTGTGAATGTTTTATGATAAGTGGCAGATAAAGGGTGTTTTTGGTCGAGGGGGTGTGCAAATGAGAGTTACGGAAAATGATTTTGGGAAAAAAGGAAGAGTAGTAAAAGCTTTTTCGGGAAGATGAAAGCCGGCAAAGGGAGCAGGTTTGGATGGTAGCAGTGGAATTAATTAAAAAAGGGGTGAGTATTGTTACTGGGGGGGTGAGGTTAATTAAGTATGTATGCCTCATTGAGGTGCCTGAGGATTGGCAAAATGCTTCATGTGCCATTTTTACAAAGGGAAAGGGGATAAGAGTGAGTGCTCAAATTTCAAGGTATAAGTTTTTTGAGTATTCCTAGTAAATTTAAAGGGAGGTATTGAAATGAGAGGTGAAGGCATGTACAGAGCAATCATTGGGAGGAGGGGCAGTGTGGTTTTTAGAATGTAGAGGAAGTGGGATCAGGTGTTTGCTTTGAAGAATGTATGTGAGAAATACTTAGAAAGCAAATGGATTGTATGTAACATTAAGGATCTGGAGAAGGGATATGAAGAGATTAATAGAGATGGCTCTGTGGAAGGTATTTAAAAATATATGGTGTGGACAAGTTGTTAGAACAGTAAAATTTATCGAGGATGTAAGGCAAAGTTTTACGTGTAGGAAGAGAGAGGAAATTTACTGGTTCTCAGTGAATGTAGGGTGCGGCAGGGTGTGTGATGCCTCCATGGTTGTTTAATTTTAATTATGGATGGGTTGTTAGGGAGGTGAATGCCAAGTTTTGGAAAGAGGGGCCAGTTGAAGGGCTGTTGTGGATAGAGAGCTTGGGAAAATGAGTCAGTTGGGTTTTTTCGCGATGAACAGCGCTGGTGGCTGATTCATGTGAGAAACCCGTCAAGCTGGTGACCCGAGTTTGGGAAAGTGTGTGAAAGAAAGAAAGTTAAGAGTAAATGTGAATAAAGCAAAGGTTATTCAGTTTCAGTAAAGGGTGAGGGGAAAATCAATTGGAGTAAGTTTGAATGGAGAAAAACGGAGAAGTAAAGTGTTTTTTTAAAATATCTGGAGTGGATCTGGGAGCGGATGGAACCATGGAAGCGGAAGTGAATCATAAAGGGGGGGGGGGGGGCGAAAATCCTAACCTTGAAGAATTGGGAAGTCGAGAACATTATCTCAAAGAAAAAATGGGTATTTTTAAAGGAATAGGGGTTCCAACAATGTGCATGTTGCAGGCGTGGGCTATGGATAGATTTGGGCCGCGGGGAGGGGGATGTCGGGAAAATGAGATTTTTGGAGGACAATGTTGGTGTGAGGTGGTTAAACGAGTAAGAAAAGGGACAGGTAAAGAGAGGGTGGGAAATAAAAGAGGGGTTTGAGAGGCAGAAGGGGGTTTTTGAAAGGGTTTGGGCACATGGAGAGAATGAGTGGGAAAGATTGACCAAGGGGATATAGTTTCGGATGGAGGGAACGGGGAAAGTGGGAGCCCAAAATTTGGAGGGAAAGATGGAGGGGAAAAAGATTTTGTGTGACCCGGGGCCTGAACATGCGGGAGGTGAAGGAGGGCAAGGAATAGAGTGAATTGGATCGAGTGGTATACCGGTTACTGCTGTCAGTGGTTTGAATCAGGGCATTGAAACATCTGGGTAAACCATGGAAAGCGGGTGTAGGAAATGTATATCTGCGTGTGTGACTATTATATACACTGAAGGGGTGGTTCCCCCATTCTTTTGTCTGTTCCTTGTGCCTACCTAAACAAACGCGGGAAGACAGCGACAAACCCAAAAAGAAAAAAAAGAAAAAAAAAAAAAAAAAAATATATATATAAATTAAAAAATATAATATATAATATATAAATATATATATATATATAATATATATATAATTTAATATTCTTTTAAATTTTGCTTAGTCCTGCCCCTTCCCGCATTGCGAGAAGCACAAGAAAACAGACAAAAAAAAATGGCCCAACCCACCCACATACACATGTATATACATACACACCACACACGCAAATATACATACCCATACATCCAATGTACACATATAATTACAAACCACCACATATATACACATGAAACACAATTCACACTGCCCTGCCTTTATTCATTCCCTTCGCCACCCCCCGCCACACATGGGAAAAACATCCCCCTCTCCCCTCTGTAGCGAGGAGCGCTAGGAAAAGAAAAAAAACGCCACATTCGTTCCACTCAACTCTACCTGTCAATAATAATACCGGGAAAACCCCACTCCCCCTTTTCCCCATCCCCGGCCCCCCAAAACTTTCCATGTTTTACCCCAACACTTCACATGCCCGGTTCAATCTATTGACACATGTCGACCCCGGTATAAACCCCAACGTTCCCATCACTCTATTTCTTGCACGCCCCTTTTACCCTCCTTTCATGTTCAGGCCCCGATCACTCAAAATCTTTTTCACTCCATCTTTCCACCTCCAAAATTTTGGTCCCCCCACTTCTCCTCGTCCCTCCACCTCTGACCATATATCCTCTTGTCAATCTTTTCCCCACTCTTTTTCTCCATGTCCTAAACCCTTTTTAAAAAAACCTTCCCTTTTGCTCTCTCAACCACACTCTTTTATTACCCACACCCCTCTTTCCCTGTTATTACAATACTCGATCAAACACCTCACACCACATATTGTCCTCAAACATCTCATTTTCCCGCACTCCACCCTCTCCGCACAACTCTATCTAAGCCCAAGCCTTGCAACAATATAACAAATTGTTGAACTACTATTCCTTCAACTTTCTCATTTTTTGCTTTTCCAGATAATGTCTCACTTCCAAAACATTCTTGAATGCCCCAGGGAAATTTCGCCCCCTCCCCATCCCATGATTCACTTCTCTTCCATTTTTCCATCCCTGCCAAATCCACTCCCAGAATCAAAACACTCACTTTTCTAGTTTTTCTCCATTCAAACTTACCTCCCCAAATGACTTACCCTCAACCCTACTGTACCTAATAATCTTCTCTTTTTCACTTTTACTCTCAGGGTTTCTTCTTTTACACCTTTACCAAACTCATCACCAAATTCTGCATTTCTCACCTGAATCAGCCTCAGCGCTGTCCCCCGCAAAATTTAAAGAGAGCGCAAGAACGCAAAGAATGGCCCAGCCCAAACCACAAACATGTAAATACAAAAGTCCACATATCACATAACTTTCCTATTACCTCTCAACATATACAAATATATACAATCATGGACAATACTTATATACCATGTACACAATTTCAAACGTCTGCCTTTAAATAAATCCTCGCCACCCCGCCACACATAAATAAAAACCCCCCCTCCCCCGCATGTGAGCAAAGGTAAGTGCTAGAAAGACAACAAAGGCCATGTTCATCCAAACTTAGTCTCTAGCTGTCATGTAAAATGCATTGAAACCAGGGTTCCCCTCTCCACATCCGGGCCCCACAAAACTTTCCATGGTTTCCCCCCAGACACTTCACAGCACTGGTTCAATCCACTGACAGACTCGACCCCAGTATACCACATCTTTCCCAAATTCACTCTATTCCTTGCACACCTTTAAAACCCTCTGCATGTCAGGCCCCCGATCACTCAAAATTTTTTTCACCCCAAACTTTCCACCTCCAATTTGGTCCCCCACTCTCCTCTTCCCTCCACCTCTAACCACTTATATCCTTTTGGGTCAATCTTTCCTCCATAAATCTCTCATGTCCAAAAAACCTTTTAAAAAACACTCTTCTGCTCTCTCAACCCACCTTTTATTACTACACACTCTCTTACCCTGTTTTACTACCCCGATCAAACCACCTCACACCGCATATTGTCCCCCAAAAAACTCATTCCGGGACATCCACCCTCCTCCGCACAACTCTATCATTACCCCAAAACCTTAAAACAATATAACATTGTTGAACTCTATTCTTTCAAACATACCCATTTTGCTTTCCGAGATAATGTCTCGATTTCCCACACATTTTTGAATCCCCAAACTTTTGCCCCCCCCCCCACCCTATGTTTACTTCCCTCCTTTTTTTTCCATCCTCTCCCAAACCCACCCCGATATCTAAACACTTACTTCTTTTTTCTCCATTTTTTTCTCCATTCAAACTTACCTCCCAATTGACTTGACCCCACCCTCTGTACCCTAATAATTTTTCTCTTTCAATTTACTCTCACTTTCTTCTTTCCAACACTTTCCAAACCCCCCCCCCCATCACCAGCTTCTGCAGTTTCTCACGATCACCCAATCAGGCTGTCCCCACGAATTAATGAGGACGCAAGAAACAATGAAAAAATTGGCCCAGCCCAACCACATACCAGATTACATACAATCACATATGCCATATAAAACCCTATACCCTCAACAATCCATATATATACAACCGGGACATATACATATATACACATGTACACAATTCATATTTTCCCCCTCCCCTTATTCATTCTTTCCGCCACCCGCCACACATGAAATAACAACCCCTCCCCCGCATGTGACGAGGTATCTAGGAAAAGACACAAGGCCACCTCACACACTTATCTCTAGTTTGTCATGTAAAATGCCTGAAACCATGGCCCCTCCCACATCCGGGCCCCAAACAAAACTTTCCATGGTTTCCCCCAGAAGCTTCAAAATCCCCCTGTTTCAATCACTACAGCCCGTCGACCCCAGTATACCACATCTTTCCCAAAATCACTCTTTCCTTCCGTTCACCTCCTGCATGTCAGCCCCGATCAAAAACAAAACCCTTTTTCACTCCATCTTTCCACCCCCCAATGGTCTCCCACTTCTCCTCATCCCTCACCTCTGACACATAATCCTCTTTGTCAATTTTTCCTCACCATTCTCTCCTGTGACCAAACCCTTTAAAACAAACCCTTTTCCCTTAAACCCAAAATCCTCTTACCCTTTCATTACCAAATTTATCAAACCACTCACACCATATCTTCCTGAAACATTTCCCTTTCCAAATACAAACCACCCTCCCTGCACAACCTATCATTGCCCAAACTTGCAACCATAAAAACATTGTTGGAAAACCCCTATTACTTCAACATGCCCTTTTTCTTTCCGAGTAATGTTCTCGACTTCCACACATTCTTCAACGCTCCCCCAACTTTGCCCCCTCCCCCCCCTATGATTCACTTTCCCCTTCCCTGGTTTTTTATCCGCGCCAAAACCCCTCCCAATATCTAAAACACTTCAAATTCCTCCATTTTTCCCCCATTCAAACTTACCCCCCAAATTTTACTTGCCCTCAACCCTACTGTACCAATAACCTTCTCTTATTTTTCCCTTTACTCTCGCTTTTTCTTCAAAACACTTTACCAAAACTCGGGTTTACCAGCTTCTCAGTTTCTCCCAGAATCAACCACACACTGTATCATCCCGTGAACAACAACTGACTCACTTCCCAAGCCTCTCACCACAAGAAATGTTACTTGCCCTCTTTCCCCAAAATCTTGCATTCCCTTACCAAACCAACCCCCCTCCATAACAAAAATTTAAAAAACCATAGAGAATCACACACCCCTGCCGCAAAACCCAAAATTCACTGAGACCAATCACTTTCCTCTCTTCCACACGTATACATGCTTTACATCCTCGATAAAAACTTTTTCAAAAACTTCTAACACTTGCCTCCCCACCACATATTCTAATACCTTCTACAGAGCATCAAATCTTATCATATGCCTCTCCAATCCATATAAAGCACATAACAAATCCCCTTGCTTTCTACATATTTCTCACTACATCTTAAAAACAAACACCTGATCACACATCCCTACCACTTCTAAACCCACTGCTCTCCCAATCGGGTGCTCTTTAATGCCTTCACCCTCTAATCATACCCTCCCCTTATAATATCAAAAGCCATGGTGACTCACACTGCCGGGCTCACCTTACATGTATCCCAAAACTTTTCTAAAATCTTATCCCTCTTACACATCATTTTGCTCCTGTATAGAAGCTTCACACTACCCTCAGTTTATTCCCCTAACCAATATCCTTAAAAAACAACCATAAAGTTTTCATTTGACTCTCAATGCTTTCTCCAATTTCCCTAAAACTGCATACATATTCTTAAAATTTTTTCAAAATTTTTTCCCGTGGTCATCTTTAAATTTCAAAATCTCATTTAAAATCCCCC
>NW_027265039.1:0-11403 GCF_036320965.1 Panulirus ornatus
ATCTATTTTTGAAAAAAATTAAGAAAAATCCAAGGCTATAGCCTTTGATAAATTTGCTCATGGTTTTCAACTAGTTCAGATTTTAATGAAAATCTGGGTATAAGTAAAAAATCTATATGGTGATTAAGGATGTCAGTCAAAGACTGCATTTCGTAAAATTATGCTCTTTAATTACATACCTTTATTAATTGTAATTATATTAATATGCTAATCACTCGACTAATTACCGAATTTTAATTTTTTTTCACCAACCAGATTCCTATTCAGCAGAAGAAAAAGCATCTATGGTGAAATTTTGAGGAACATCTAATTTTTTCAAAAAAATGAAGAAAAATCCTTGGATAATTTGGTCTCAGATTTTCAACTTGTTCACATTTTAATGAAATCTGGATATAAGTGCACAATTCTATATGGTTGATTAAGGATTGAGTAAAAGACTGCAATTTCGTTAAGATTAAGCTCTTAATTACATATTTATATTAATTATGATTATAATATGCTAATCAACTCGAGTAATTACTCGAATTTTAATTTTATGACCACAGATTCCTATTCAGCAGAAGTAAAAGCATCTATGGTGAAGTTTTTACTAACATTATTTTTGAAAAAAATCAAGAAAAATCCAAGGCTATAGCCGTGGATAAAATTTGGCTCAGATTTTCAACTTGTTCACATTTTAATGAAAATCTTGGTATAATGCAATTCTGTACGATGAGTAAGGTATCGGTCTAAGGACTGTATTTCTTAAAAATCAAGCGCTTAATTACATACTTTATATTAATTATTAATTATATTAATATGCTTATCACTTCGACTAATTACTCGAATTTTAATTTTTTGACCAGATTTCTATTCAGCAGAAGTAAAAGCATCTATGGTGAAATTTTGAGGAACATCTATTTTTTTGAAAAAAAATCGAAAGAAAAATCCAGGCTATAGCCTTGGATAAAATTTGGCTCAGATTTTCAAAATCTTGTTCAGATTTTAATGGAAAATTGGGTATTAAGTGCCAATTCTATATGGTTGATTAAGGATACGAGTCAAAAGACTGCATTTCTTAAAATAGCGTGTTAATTATATACTTTATATTAATTATAATTATATTCATATGCTAATCCCTCGAGTAATTGCCCGAATTTTAAGGTTTTGACGCTGATTTTAATTCAGCAGAGTGCAATATCATTTTATGTTGAAAAATTTTGAGGAAAAAGTATTTTTTGAAAAATATTAAGAAACAATCCAAGGCTATAGCCTTTGATAAAAATTTTGGCTCAGGTTTTCAAGTAGTTCAGATTTTAATGAAAATCTGGGTATAAGTGCAAATCTTTATGAGTTGATTAAGGATATCGAGTTCAAACGACTGGCATTTCGTTAAAATTAAGCGCTTAATTTCCATACTTTTATATTAATTTAATTATATTGATATGCTTAATCATCGACTTAATACTGGAAATTTTAATTTTTTGACCACAGATTCCTATTCAGCTGAAGTAAAGCATCTATGGTGAAATTTTGAGGAACATCTTATTTTTTAAAAAAAAAACGAAAGAAAAAAATCCTAGGTATAGACTTGGAATAAAATTTGGCTCTGATTTTCAACTTGTTCACATTTTAATGAAATTCTCTGAGTATAAGTGCAATTCTTTTTGGTGATATAAGGATAATCGAGTCAAAACACTGCAATTTCTTAAAATTAAGCGCTAATTACATACTTTATATTAATTATAATTATATTGCTAATCACTCGAGTAATTACCGAATTTGAAGGTATTGACTTGCAGCTTCTTATTCAGCAGAGGTAAAAGCATATATGGTAGATATTATGAGGAAAATATATTTTTTTGAAAAATTAAAAATCTAGTTATGGGCTTGGATAAAATTTGCCCAGATTTTTAACTTGTTCAGATTTTAATGAAATCTGGATTATAAGTGCATTTCTATATGGTGATTTAAGGATTCGAGTCAAAAAGACTGCATTTCCTAAAAGTAAGCGCTTAATTACTACTTTATATTTAATATAATTATATTAAATAATTCTAATCACTCGGGACTAATTACACGATTTTTAAGGTTTGGACCGCAGATTCTTATTCCAGAGGTTAAAGCATTTATGGTGAGATTTGGAGGGAAAATTCTTTTTTTTTGAAAAAAATCAAAAATTCGAGCCTATAGCCTTGGATAAAATTTGGCTCAGATTTTCAACTTGTTCAGATTTTAATGAAAATTCTGGGTATAAGTGCTTTCTATATGGTGATTAAGGTATCGAGACAAAAGACTGCATTTCGTAAAATTAAGCGCTTAAATTACATACTTTATATTTATTATTAATTATATTAATATTCTAATCACTCGAAAACTAATTACCACGAATTTTAAGGTTTTGACCACAGATTCTTCTTCAGCAGAGGTAAAAGCATCTATGTTGAAATTTGAGAAAAGTATTTTTTGAAAAATATTAAGAAAAATTTGATTAAAATTTGGATCGGTTTTCAAGTAGGTCAGTTTTAATGAAAATCTGGGTATAATGCAAAATCTATATGGTGATTAAGGAGAATCGAGTCAAAAGACTGCAGTTTTTAAAATTAAGCGCTTATTTACATACTTTATATTAATTATAATTTTTAATAAATATGCTAATCACTCGAGTAAAATTACACGAATTTGAAGGTATTGACTGCAGTTTCTTATTCAGCAGAGGTAAAAGCATATATGGTGATTATTATGAGGAAAAAATATATTTTTTTGAAAAAAAAAAAATCCTAGGTTATGGCCTTGGAATAAAATTTTGCCAGATTTTCAACTTGTTCAGGATTTTTAATGAAAATCTGGGTATATATGCATTTCTATATGGTGATTAAGGATATCGAGTCAAAACATGCATTTCCTAAATTAAGCGCTTAATATACATACTTTATATTTATTATAATTATATTAATATTCTAATCACTCGACATTTTCACGGAAGTGTAAGGTTTTGACCGCAGATTTCTTATTCAGGAGATGGTAAATGCATTTATGGTGATATTTGGGAGGAAAATCTTTTTTTTTGAAAAAAAATCAAAAATCCAAAGGCTTGGATATAAAATTTGGCTCAGATTTTCTACTTGTTCAGATTTTCATGAAAATATGGGTATAAGTGTATTTATATATGGTGATTAAGGATATCGAGTCAAAAGATGCATTTCGTAAAATTAAGCGCTTAATTACATACTTTATATTAATTATATTATATTAGTATGCTAATAAGTCGACTGATTACACGAATTTTAAGTTTTTGACCACAGTGATTCTATATTCAGCAGAAGTAAAAAGCATCAATGGTCAAAATGTAGAGGAACATCTATTTTTTGAAAAAAATAAAAAAATCCAAGGCCTTGGATAAAATTTGGCTCAGATTTCAATTGTTAGATTTTAATGAAAATTTGGGTATAAGTGCATTTCTATATGGTGATTAGGATATCGAGTCAAAAAGACTGCCATTCGTAAAATATAAGCGCTTAATTTCATACTTTATATTAATTATAATTATATTGATATGCTAATCATTCGACTAATTACTAGAATTTTAATTTTTTGACCAGAGATTCCTATTCAGCAGAAGTAAAAGCATCTATGGTGAAATTTTGAGGAACATCTATTTTTTGAAAAAAATCAAGAAAAATCCAAGGCCTTGGATAAAATTTGGCTCAGATTTTCAACTTGTTCATATTTTAATGAAAATCTGAGTATAAGTGCAATTCTATATGGTGATTAAGGATATCGAGTCAAAACACTGCAATTTCTTAAAATTAAGCGCTTAATTACATACTTTATATTAATCATAATTATAATAATATGCTAATCACTCGAGTAATTACACGAATTTGAAGGTATTGACTGCAGTTTGTTATTCAGCAGAGGTAAAAGCATATATGGTGATATTATGAGGAAAATCTATTTTTTTGAAAAAAAAAAATCCTAGGTTATGGCCTTGGATAAAATTTTGCCCAGATTTTCAACTTGTTCAGATTTTAATGAAAATCTGGGTATAAGTGCATTTCTATATGGTGATTAAGGATATCGAGTCAAAAGACTGCATTTCGTAAAATTAAGCGCTTAATTAAATACTTTATATTTATTATAATTATATTAATATTCTAATCACTCGACTAATTACACGAATTTTAAGGTTTTGACCACAGATTCTTATTCAGCAGAGGTAAAAGCATCTATGTTGAAATTTTGAGAAAAGTCTATTTTTTGAAAAATATTAAGAAAAATCCAAGGCTATAGCCTTTGATAAAATTTGGCTCAGGTTTTCAAGTAGTTCAGATTTTAATGAAAATCTGGGTATAAGTGCAAATCTATATGGTGATTAAGGATATCGAGTCAAAAGACTGCATTTCGTAAAATTAAGCGCTTAATTTCATACTTTATGTTAATTATAATTATATTGATATGCTAATCACTCGACTAATTACTGGAATTTTAATTTTTTGACCACAGATTCCTATTCAGCAGAAGTAAAAGCATCTATGGTGAAATTTTGAGGAACATCTATTTTTTGAAAAAATCAAGAAAAATCCAAGGCTATAGCCTTGGATAAAATTTGGCTCAGATTTTCAACTTGTTCACATTTTAATGAAAATCTGAGTATAAGTGCAATTCTATATGGTGATTAAGGATATCGAGTCAAAACACTGCAATTTCTTAAAATTAAGCGCTTAATTACATACTTTATATTAATTATAATTATAATAATATGCTAATCACTCGAGTAATTACACGAATTTGAAGGTATTGACTGCAGTTTCTTATTCAGCAGAGGTAAAAGCATATATGGTGATATTATGAGGAAAATATATTTTTTGAAAAAAAAAAATCCTAGGTTATGGCCTTGGATAAAATTTTGCCCAGATTTTCAACTTGTTCAGATTTTAATGAAAATCTGGGTATAAGTGCATTTCTATATGGTGATTAAGGATATCGAGTCAAAAGACTGCATTTCCTAAAATTAAGCGCTTAATTACATACTTTATATTTATTATAATTATATTAATATTCTAATCACTCGACTAATTACACGAATTTTAAGGTTTTGACCGCAGATTCTTATTCAGGAGAGGTAAAAGCATTTATGGTGATATTTGGAGGAAAATCTTTTTTTTTGAAAAAAATAAAAAATCCAAGGCTATAGCCTTGGATAAAATTTGGCTCAGATTTTCAACTTGTTCAGATTTCAATGAAAATCTGGGTATAAGTGCATTTATATATGGTGATTAAGGATATCGAGTCAAAAGACTGCATTTCGTAAAATTAAGCGCTTAATTACATACTTTATATTAATTATAATTATATTAATATGCTAATAAGTCGACTGATTACACGAATTTTAAGTTTTTGACCACAGATTCTTATTCAGCAGAAGTAAAAGCATCAATGGTAAAATTTTGAGGAACATCTATTTTTTGAAAAAAATCAAGAAAAATCCAAGGCCTTGGATAAAATTTGGCTCAGATTTTCAACTTGTTCAGATTTTAATGAAAATCTGGGTATAAGTGCAATTCTATATGTTGATTAAGGATATCGAGTCAAAAGACTGCATTTCGTAAAATTAAGCGGTTAATTATATACTTTATATTGATTATAATTATATTAATATGCTAATCACTCGAGTAATTGCACGAATTTTAAGGTTTTGACCGCAGATTCTTATTCAGCAGAGGTAAAAGGCATTTATGGTGATATTTTGGAGGAAAATCTTTTTTTTTGAAAAAAATCAAAAATCCAAGGCTATAGCCTGGATAAAATTTGGCTCAGATTTTCAACTTGTTCAGATTTAATGAAAATTTGGGTATAAGTGCATTTTCTATATGGTGATTAAGGATATCGAGTCAAAAGACTGCATTTCGTAAAATTAAGCGCTTAATTACATACTTTATATTAATTATAATTATATTATATTCTAATCACTCGACTGATTACACGAATTTTAAGTTTTTGACCACAGATTCTTATTCAGCAGAAGTAAAAGCATCAATGGTAAAATTTTGAGGAACATCTATTTTTTGAAAAAAATCAAGAAAAATCCAAGGCCTTGGATAAAATTTGGCTCAGATTTTCAACTTGTTCAGATTTTAATGAAAATCTGGTTATAAGTGCAATTCTATATGTTGATTAAGGATATCGAGTCAAAAGACTGCATTTCGTAAAATTAAGCGGTTAATTATATACTTTATATTGATTATAATTATATTAATATGCTAATCACTCGAGTAATTGCACGAATTTTAAGGTTTTGACCGCAGATTCTTATTCAGCAGAGGTAAAGGCATTTATGGTGATATTTGGAGGAAAATCTATTTTTTTGAAAAAAATCAAAAATCCAAGGCTATAGCCTGGATAAAATTTGGCTCAGATTTTCAGACTTGTTCAGATTTTAATGAAAATTTGGGTATAAGTGCATTTCTATATGGTGATTAAGGATATCGAGTCAAAAGACTGCATTTCGTAAAATTAAGCGCTTAATTACATACTTTATATTTATTATAATTATATTAATATTCTAATCACTCGACTAATTACACGAATTTTAAGGTTTTGACCACAGATTCTTATTCAGCAGAGGTAAAAGCATCTATGTTGAAATTTTGAGAAAAGTATTTTTTGAAAAATATGAAGAAAAATCCAAGGCTATAGCCTTTGATAAAATTTGGCTCAGGTTTTCAAGTAGTTCAGATTTTAATGAAAATCTGGGTATAAGTGCAAATCTATATGGTGATTAAGGATATCGAGTCAAAAGACTGCATGCATTTCGTAAAATTAAGCGCATAATTTCATACTTTATATTAATTATAATTATATTGATATGCTAATCACTCGACTAATTACTGGAATTTTAATTTTTTGACCACAGATTCCTATTCAGCACAAGTAAAAGCATCTATGGTGAAATTTTGAGGAACATCTATTTTTTGAAAAAAATCAAGAAAAATCCAAGGCCTTGGATAAAATTTGGCTCAGATTTTCAACTTGTTCATATTTTAATGAAAATCTGAGTATAAGTGCAATTCTATATGGTGATTAAGGATATCGAGTCAAAACACTGCAATTTCTTAAAATTAAGCGCTTAATTACATACTTTATATTAATCATAATTATAATAATATGCTAATCACTCGAGTAATTACACGAATTTGAAGGTATTGACTGCAGTTTCTTATTCAGCAGAGGTAAAAGCATATATGGTGATATTATGAGGAAAATCTATTTTTTTGAAAAAAAAAAAATCCTAGGTTATGGCCTTGGATAAAATTTTGCCCAGATTTTCAACTTGTTCAGATTTTAATGAAAATCTGGGTATAAGTGCATTTCTATATGGTGATTAAGGATATCGAGTCAAAAGACTGCATTTCGTAAAATTAAGCGCTTAATTAAATACTTTATATTTATTATTATATTAATATTCTAATTCACTCGACTAATTACACGAATTGTAGGTTTTGCCACGGATTCTTAATCAGCAGAGGAAAGCATCTATGTTGAAATTTTGGAGAAAATAGTCTTTTTTTTGAAAATATTAAGAGAAATCCAAGGCTATAAGCCTTTGATAAAAAATTTGGCTCAGGTTTTCAAGTAGTTCGATTTTAATGAAAATCTGGGTATAAGTGCCCAAATCTATATGGTGATTATGGATATCGAGTCAAAAGACTGCATTTCGTAAAATTAAGGCTCTTAATTTTCATAGTTTATGTTAATTATTAATTATATTGATATGCTAATCACTCGACTAAATTACTGATTTATTTTTTGACCCAAGATTCCTATTCAGCACAATGTAAAAGCATCTATGGTGGAAATTTTGAAAAGAACATTCTATTTTTGAAAAATCAGAAAAAATCAAGCCTTGAATACTTTGCTCAGATTTTCAAACTGTTCACATTTTAATGAAAATTGCGTATAAGTGCCATTCTATATGGTGGATTAAGGATATCGAGTCAAAACACTGCAATTTCTTAAAAAATTAAGCGCTTAATTACTACTTTATATTAAATATAAATTATAATATTCTTAATCATCGAGTAATTACACGAATTTGAAGGTATTGACTGCAGTTTCTTATTCAGCAGAGGTAAAAGCATATATGGTGATATTATGAGGAAAATCTAATTTTCTTTTGAAAAAAAAAAAATCGCTAGGTTACTGGCCTTGGATAAAATTTTGCCCAGATTTTCAACTTTCTGTCAGATTTTAATGAAAATCTGGTTAAGTGCATCTGTATATGGTGATTAAGGATAATCGAGTCAAAAGACTGCATTTGTAAATTAAGCGCTTAATTTACATTACTTTATATTGATTCAGATTTATATTTATATTTAATCACTTGACTAATTACACGAATTTTAAGTTTTGACCACAGATTCTTGCTTCAGCAGAGGTAAGCATCTATTGTTGGAAAATTTGAGAAAAGTTATTTTTGTAAAATATTAAGAAAAATTTGGCAGTCTGAATTTGATAAAATTTGGCCTCAGGTTTTCCAAGTAGTTCAGATTTTAATGAAAATCTCGGATATCAATGTGCAAATCTTTATCGTGATTAGGATATCGAGTCAAAAGACTGCATTTCGTAAAATTAGCGCTTTAATTTCATACTTTTATATAACTGATTATAATATATTGATGTGCTAATCACTCGACTAATTACTGGAACTTTTAATTTTTTGACCACAGTTTCATATTCAGCAGAGTAAAGCATCTATGGTGAAATTTTGAGGAACATCTTATATTTTTGCAAAAACAAGAAAATAATAATTTGGCTTAGATTTTCAACTTGTTCACCATTTTATGAAAAATCTTGATAAGTGCAATTCTGTACGGTGGTTGATAAGGATATCGAGTCAAAAGACTGTATTTCGTAAAAAACTAGCGCCTTAAATTACCTACTTTATATTAATTGTAATTTATATTAATATGCTAATAGCTCGACTAAGTACACGAATTTTATATTTTTGGACCTCAGGATTTTATTCACAAGAAGTAAAAGCATATTGGTAAAAATTTTGAGGAAATCTATTTTTTGAAGATAAAAAATTAAAAAATCCAAGGCCTTGGATAAAATTTGGCTCAGATTTTCAACTTGTTCAGATTTTAATGAAAAATCTTGTTATAGTGCAATTCTTATATGGTGTGGATTAAGGATATCTAGTCAAAAGACTGCATTTCGTTTAAAAATTAAAGCGGTTATTCTATACTTTATATTAATTCAAATTCATATTTGATATGCTAAATCTCTCGTAGTAATTGCACGAATTTTAATGTTTTGGACGCAGATTCTTATTCAGAGAGGTAAAAGCATTTTTGGGTGATATTATGGAGGGAAAATCTTTTTTTTTGAAAAAAATCAAAAATCCAAGGGGCTATAGCCTTGGATTAAAATTTGGCTCAGATTTTCAACTTGTTCAGAATTTCAATGAAAATCTGGGTAATAAGTGCATTTCTATATGGTGATTAAGGATATCGAGTCAAAAGACTGCATTTCGTAAAATTAGCGCTTAATTATATTTATAATTAATCATAATTATATTAATATGCTAATAGGTCGACTGATTACACGGAATTTAAGTTTTGACCACAATTCATATTCAGCAAGAAGTAAAAGCATCAATGGTAAAATTTTGGGAACATCTATATTTTGAAAAAATCAAGAAAAAATTCCAAGGCTTGGATTAAAAATTGCTCAGATTTTCAACTTGTTCAGATTTTTATGAAAATCTGGGGTTATTATTTATAAGTGCAATTTTTTTGGTGATTAAGGATATCGAGTCAAAAGGACTAGCATTTTTCGTAAAATTAGGACGGTTAATTATATACTTTATATTAATTATAATTTTTAATATGCTAATTCACTCGAGTATTGCACGAATTTTAAGGTTTTGACCGCAGATTCTTATTCAGCAGAGGTAAAAGCATTTATGGTGATTGTTGGAGGAAAATCTATTTTTTCGAAAAATAAAAATCCTTGGATAAAATTTGGCTCAGGATTTTCTACTTGTTCAGATTTTAATGAAAAATCTGGGTTTTAGTGTATTTTATTTCTATATGGTGATTAAGGATAATCGAGTCAAAAGACTGCATTTCGTAAAATTAAGCGCTTAATTACTACTTTATATTGATGTATAATAATATTATTCTAATCAGTCGACTAATTACACGATTTTAAATGGTTTTGACCACAGATTCTTATTCAGCAGAGGTAAAAGCATCTATGTTGAAATTTTGAGAAAAAGTCTAATTTTTTTTGAAAAATAATGGAGAAAATATCCAAAAGGCCTTTGTTAAAATTTGGCTCACGTTATCAAGTAGTTCAGATTTTAATTGAAAATCTGGATATAGTGCAAATCTATATGGTGATTAAGGATATCGGAGTCAAAAGACTGCTATTTCGTAAAATAAGCGCTTAATTTCATACTTTATATTAATTATTAAATTATTGATATGCTAATCACTGACTAATTACTGGAAATTTTAATTTTTTGACCACAGATTCCTATTCAGCAGAAGTAAAAGCATCTATGGTGAAAATTTTAAGGAACATCTATTTTCTGAAATAAAAAATCAAGAAAAATCCAAGGATAAAATTTGGCTCAGATTTTCAAACTTCTTCACATTTTAATGAAAATCTCGAGTATAAGTTGCAATTCTATATGGTGATTAAGGATATCGAGTCAAAACACTGGAATTTATAAAAAAATTAAGCGCTTAATTAATACTTTATATTAATTATAATTATAATAATATGCTAATCACTCGAGTAATTACACGAATTGATGGTTTTGATACAGTTTCTTATTCAGCAGAGGTTAAATAGCATATATGGTGTATTTTTAGGAAATCTTTTTTTTTGAAAAAAAAAAAATCCTAGGTTATGGCCTTGGATAAAATTTTGCCAGATTTTACAAACTTGTTCAGATTTTAATGTATAATCTGGGTATAAAGTGTATTTCTATATGGTGATTAAGGTTATCGATTCAAAAATGACTGCATTTCGTAAAATTAAGCGCTTATTACATACTTATATTAATTATATTTATATTAGTATGCTATTACTTGATTATTACATAATTTTAAGGTTTTGACACAGATTCTTATTCAGGAGAGTGTAAAGGCATATAATGATGAATTTTGAGGAAATCTATATTTTGAATAAAATAAGAAAAATTAAGGATAAAAATTGGATTAAATTTTGGCTGAGATTTTGAACTTGTTCAGATTTTAATGAGAATCTGAGTTTAATTGCAATTCTATATGGTTTAAGGATTATCGAGTCAAACTACTGCATTTCGTAAAATTAAGCGCTTAAATTTACATACTTTATATTAATTATAATTATATTGATATGCTAATCACTCGACTAATTACACGAATT
>NW_027265040.1:0-5000 GCF_036320965.1 Panulirus ornatus
AAACAAGTCATACTTAAGGTTGAAACTTCTGATATTACTGATATATTCATTACTGAGTTATGAAGTGTACAGCTAATCCAGGACGGGAGGAGCACCCGCAGTACCTCCACAGGGCCCATGACAGACCCTTTGGTATTCGCTTCTTGAACATCTTGACCGTCTTAAAGGTTTAGTTCGTAAACACAAGAGCTGCTCGCAAGGATTTGGTGGGGTGGTTGCACTCTGCTATATACAACATATATACTCATGTGGTTGACATTCAGAAGATATAATGTTTAACACTCTTGCTGAATGATACTATTTATAAGATAGACTATAACCATAGGGCTCCCAGGGAGGATGTCATGACAACAGTAATAATCCATGTTATTTATAAAGCTTTGAAATTGAATTTTTTGGAATTAGACTGGAATTCATTTAGATCATAGATTCATTTAAAGCGCTGGCCCCGTTCACAAAAAACTAAATTGAATTTAATCCATTAAAAACCGAGAATATCCCAGGAACAATTATGCCAGGAACTTTAGCTGGGTTATTATTCTCATAATTGAAAGTTTACCGCTAAAAATGAATTATATCTCACTCTTACTGAGGACGTAAATGTAAACAATGAGCATTTGTAGCCAGAGTTATTACACACTGTGGCGATGGGTCTGGTTTCTTCACACAGTCTACTAGTAACTGGCAACACTGTGGAGTTCTTGAATCTTTCATTATACAAGAGGATATTTAATCGCTTGTAAGTCTACCTTGTAGTCTCTCTCTCTCTCTCTCTCTCTCTCTCTCTCTCTCTCTCTCTCTCTCTCTCTCTCTCTCTCTCTCTCTCTCTCTCTCTCTCTCTCTCTCTCTTTCTCAAGTAGTAGATAGATGGTAGACAACCACAAAACAGCGAGGTATATTACTAGTACTATCCTCATGGTAGGAGACAGATGCACGCACAGTGAGCCGTCACTTCAGTAGGTCTCTCTGTCTCACCACACGTGGGCTGCTAGTGTTCAGTCCACAAATATACAGTCTTTCTCTCATGCATATAATACTTGATAACGCGGAACTCACACGCCCCTCTCCTGGTAACCCTACATTATCCAGTGATGAACGCTGTGAGTTAACCCTGCCTTTGGACAATTTTTTTTCCTGCTCTCTCTCTCTCTCTCTCTCTCTCTCTCTCTCTCTCTCTCTCTCTCTCTCTCTCTCTCTCTCTCTCTCTCTCTCTCTCTCTCTCTCTCTCTCTCTCTCTCTCTCTCTCTCTATCTTCCTCAGTCTCTCTCTCCAGCTATCTGTATATATATATATATATATATATATATATATATATATATATATATATATATATATATATATATATATATATATACACATATATATATATTTTTTTTTTTTTTGCTTTGTCGCTGTCTCCCGCGTTTGCGAGGTAACGCAAGGAAACAGACGAAAGAAATGGCCCAACCCACCCCCATACACAATGTATATACATACACGTCCACACACGCAAATATACATACCTATACATCTCAATGTACACATATATATATACACACAGACACATACATATATACCCATGCACACAATTCACACTGTCTGCCTTTATTCATTCCCATCGCCACCTCGCCACACATGGAATACCAACCCCCTCCCCCCTCAAGTGTGCAAGGTAGCACTAGGAAAAGACAACAAAGGCCCCATTTGTTCACACACAGTCTCTAGCTGTCATGCAATAATGCCCGAAACCACAGCTCCCTTTCCACATCCAGGCCCCACACAACTTTCCATGGTTTACCCCAGACGCTTCACATGCCCTGATTCAATCCACTGACAGCACGTCAACCCCGGTATACCAAATCGATCCAATTCACTCTATTCCTTGCCCGCCTTTCACCCTCCTGCATGTTCAGGCCCCGATCACACAAAATCTTTTTTCACTCCATCTTTCCACCTCCAGTTTGGTCTCCCACTTCTCCTCGTTCCCTCCACCTCCGACACATATATCCTCTTGGTCAATCTTTCCTCACTCATTCTCTCCATGTGCCCAAACCATTTCAAAACACCCTCTTTTGTTCTCTCAACCACACTCTTTTTATTAGCACACATCTCTCATACCGTATTATCACTTTGCCAATCAAACAACCTCACACCACATGTTGTCCTCAAACATCTCATTTCCAGCACATCCACCCTCCTGCGCACAACTCTATCCATAGCCCACGCCTCGCAACCGTACAACATTGTTGGAACCACTACTCCTTCAAATATACCCATTTTTCCTTTCCGAGATAATGTACTCGACTTCCACACATTCTTCAAGGCTCCCAGGATTTTCACCCCCTCCCCCACCCTATGATTCACTTCCGCTTCCATGGTTCCATCCGCTGCCAGATCCACTCCCAGATATCTGAAACACTTTACTTCCTCCACTTTTTCTCCATTCAAACTTACCTCCCAATTGACTTGACCCTCAACCCTACTGTACCTAATAACCTTGCTCTTATTCACATTTACTCTTAACTTTCTTCTTTCACACACTTTACCAAACTCAGTCACAAGCTTCTGCAGTTTCTCACATGAATCAGCCACCAGAGCTGTGTCATCAGCGTACAACAACTGACTCACTTCCCAAGTTCTCTCATCCACAACAGACTTCATACTTGCCCCTCTTTCCAAAACTCTTGCATTCACCTCCCTAACAACCCCATCCATAAACAAATTAAACAACCATGGAGACATCACACACCCCTGCCGCAAACCTACATTCACTGAGAACCAATCACGTTCCTCTCTTCCTACACGTACACATGCCTTACATCCTCGATAAAAACTTTTCACTGCTTCTAACAACTTGCCTCCCACACCATATATTCTTAATACCTTCCACAGAGCATCTCTATCAACTCTATCATATGCCTTCTCCAGATCCATAAATGCTACATACAAATCCATTTGCTTTTCTAAGTATTTCTCACATACATTCTTCAAAGCAAACACCTGATCCACACATCCTCTACCACTTCTGAAACCACATATATGTATATATATATATATATATATATATATATATATATATATATATATATATATATATATATATATATTATCCCTGGGGATAGGGGATTAAGAATACTTCCCACGTATTCCCTGCGTGTCGTAGAAGGCGACTAAAAGGGGAGGGAGCGGGTGGCTGGAAATCCTCCCCTCTCATTTTTTTTTTAATTTTCCAAAAGGAGGAACAGAGAAGGGGGCCAGGTGAGGATATTCCCTCAAAGGCCCAGTCCTCTGTTCTTAACGCTACCTCGCTGATGCGGGAAATGGCGAATAGTATGAAAGAAAAAGATATATATATATATATATATATATATATATATATATATATATATATATATATATATATATATATATAAATATATATATATTTGTATATATATATATATATATATATATATATATATATATATATATATATATATATATATTTTTTTTTTTTTTTTTCATACTATTCGCCATTTCCCGCGATAGCGAGGTAGCGTTAAGAACAGAGGACTGGGCCTTTGAGGAAATATCCTCACCTGGGCCTCTTCTCTGTTCCTTCTTTTGGAAAATTAAAAAAAAAAAAACGAGAGGGGAGGATTTCCAGCCCCCCGCTCCCTCCCCTTTTAGTCGCCTTCTACGACACGCAGGGAATACGTAGGAAGTATTCTTAATCCCCTATCCCCAGGGATAATATATATATATATATATATATATATATATATATATATATATATATATATATATATATATATATATATATATATATATATATATATATATATATATATATATATATACATATATATATATATATATATATATATATATATATATATATATATATATATATATATATATATATATATATATATATATATATATATTTTTCATTTTCCTTTGAAGCTGTCTCCCGTGTTAGCGAGGTCGCGCAAGAAAGCAGACGAAAGAATGGCCCAACCCGCCCACATACACATGTACATACATACACGTCCACACACGCACATATATATACCTATACATCTCAATGTATACGTATATATACACACAGAGACATATAAATATATACACATGTACATAATTCATACTGTCTGCCTTTATTCATTCTCATCGCCACCCCGCCACACATGAAATAACAAACCCCTCCCCCCGCATGTGCGCGAGGTTGCGCTAGGAAAAGACAACAAAGGGTACATTCATATACACTCAGTCTCTAGCTGTCATGTAATAATGCACCGAAACCACAGCTCCTTTTCCCCATCCAGGCCCCACAGAAATTTCCGTGGTTTACCCCAGACGCTTCACATGCCCTGGTTCAATCCATTGACAGCACGTCGACCCCGGCATACCACATCGTTCCAATTCACTATATTCCTTACACGACTTTCACCCTTCAGCATGTTCAGGCCCCGGTCACTCAAAATCTTTTTCACTCCATCTTTCCACCTCCAATTTGGTCTCCCACTTCTCCTCGTTTCCTCCACCTCTGACACATATATCCTCTTGGTCAATCTTTCCTCACTCATTCTCTCCATGTGACCAAACCATTTCAAAACACCCTCTTTTGTTCTCTCAACCACACTCTTTTTATTAGCACACATCTCTCATACCGTATTATCACTTAGTCAATCAAACCACCTCACACCACATGTTGTCCTCAAACATCTCATTTCCAGCACATCTACCCTCCTCCGCACAACTTTATCTATAGCCAACGCCTCGAACCATATAACATTGTTGGAACCACTATTCCTTCAAACATACCCATTTTTGTTTTCCGAGATAATGTTGTCGACTTCCACACATTCTTCAACGGTCCCAGAACTTTCGCCCCCTCCCCCACCCTATGATTCACTTCCGCTTCCATGGTTCCATCCGCTGCCAAATCCACTCCGAGATATCTAAACACTTCACTTCCTCCAGTTTTTATCCATTCAAACTTACCTCCCACTTGACTTCTCCCTCAACCCTACTGTACCTAA
>NW_027265040.1:7500-10210 GCF_036320965.1 Panulirus ornatus
ATATATATATATTTTATACTTTGTCGCTGTCTCCCGCGTTTGCGAGGTAGCGCAAGGAAACAGACGAAAGAAATGGCCCAACCCCCCCCCCCCCATACACATGTATATACATACGTCCACACACGCAAATATACATACCTACACAGCTTTCCATGGTTTACCCCAGACGCTTCACATGCCTTGATTCAATCCACTGACAGCACGTCAACCCCGGTATACCACATCGCTCCAATTCACTCTATTCCTTGCCCTCCTTTCACCCTCCTGCATGTTCAGGCCCCGATCACACAAAATCTTTTTCACTCCATCTTTCCACCTCCAATTTGGTCTCCCTCTTCTCCTTTTTCCCTCCACCTCCGACACATATATCCTCTTGGTCAATCTTTCCTCACTCATTCTCTCCATGTGCCCAAACCACTTCAAAACACCCTCTTCTGCTCTCTGAACCACGCTCTTTTTATTTCCACACATCTCTCTTACCCTTACGTTACTCACTCGATCAAACCACCTCACACCACACATTGTCCTCAAACATCTCATTTCCAGCACATCCATCCTCCTGCGCACAACTCTATCCATAGCCCACGCCTCGCAACCATACAACATTGTTGGAACCACTATTCCTTCAAACATACAAATTTTTGCTTTCCGAGATAATGTTCTCGACTTCCACACATTCTTCAAGGCCCCCAGAATTTTCGCCCACTCCCCCACCCTATGATCCACTTCCGCTTCCATGGTTCCATCCGCTGCCAGCTCCACTCCCAGATATCTAAAACACTTCACTTCCTCCAGTTTTTCTCCATTCAAACTCACCTCCCAATTGACTTGACCCTCAACCCTACTGTACCTAATAACCTTGCTCTTATTCACATTTACTCTTAAATTTCTTCTTCCACAACACTTTACCAAACCAATCACCAGCTTCTGCAGTTTCTCACATGAACGGCCACCCGCGCTGTATCATCAGCGAACAACAACTGACTCACTTCCCAAGCTCTCTCATCCCCAACAACTTCATACTTGCCCCTATTTCCAAAAACTCTTGCATTTACACTCCGCCTAACAACCCCATCCATAAAGAAATAAACAACCATGGGGACATCACACACCCCTCCGCAAACCTACATTTCCCCTGAAAACCAATCACTTTTCCTCTCTTCCTACACGTACACAGGGCCTTACATCCTCGATAAAAACTTTCACTGCTTCTAAACAACTTTCCCCACACCATATATTGCTTAATACCTAATATAATATATATATATATATATATAATATTAAATAATATATAATATATATATAAAATTATATATATATATATTATATATATATATATAAATTCCTATAATCCACGGGAGAAAATTGAAACACGATAGTGTAGATAAGTTCTTTTGTTGGACAGGAAAATTTAAAATTAAAACGAAGTCCTTTCCTTTTACTTAACAATTTAGTACCTTCTAACCAAATTTACTGTAGAAAATGAAAATAATGGTATGTTACCATTTTTATTGCATGATCCATAGCAAGGAAAACAATTTAAAAGTTTAGTATATAGAGAAAACCTACCAATGGTATGCTCATACCTTATTACTCGTCTGAACATGACGGGTTGAAATTAAATCACTTTTAGTCAATGTTCCTTAGGGGATTACGATTTGCAGTCTAGAGTTTATTGGTGATGAATTTGAGAAGAAAATTCTATGGATTCAAGTTAAAATATCCTAAAATCTTGATTGATAAATCCCTTAAGTTAGCAAAAAAATCATTTGATAGAGTTGAACCCAAACCTCCTATTTGACACAAGAATCTTTTAGTTCTTCTTTTGATATGATTTTTACTTCACTTTTCATATGCGTGAATCTTTTGATATAAAAGTTAGCCTTCACAACAATAATGCTGTAAAGAATATCCTAATCAGGAACTCACCAGAAAGTTTCACCCTGATGCATCTATAAAGTGCCATAAAAGAAGCTGTGATAAATTTTATGTTGGGCAGACGTAAGAACTTTCTGTTAGACTTAAGCAACATGGGAAATTTTAAGAACAGGACGAGAGTCAAGTGCCTTGTTTAATTACGGTTGAAAGCCAGGGTTTATTGATTGACTGGAGTAAAAGCCATCTCAGTTTTTCAATTCTTAACTCCAGACCACAAGAAATATCGTTAAATATTATATTATTGAATTACACAGGGAATTAGTAACCTTAATATTAGTGGGGGGTCTATACAAATTAGATAAGCTTTATGTTGATAAAAATGGGAAAGATTCCCCTTCTGGTCCAAATAATAAGTTAATGATACGCTTGTTGTCTCCTTGGACGGGACCCCCATCTCCATTAGGACAGTCCCTCGTTTACCAAATGGCGTCCTAGCTCCGTCTCTTCGTTTTTATATCAACTGACGTATATTTCTTTGTTGTATCCTCCCCTGATGATTTGATTAAAAAAAGGCATTGATTCTTGTCCTGTTCTTTTTACTATATTTACAATTGCTTAAGTCTAACGAAAAAATTATTACCATCCCCGCACAACTATAACCAACAAAAAATTTCTACATGGCCTTTTATAGATGCAATTTAGGAATTTTTCTGGGGAGTTTCTTGATTGAGACATTATTTATAGTATTATTGTTGCTGAAGGCAACATTCATTAAGGGGGTTTAAGCAACATGGGAAGTAAAGTAAAATTATTACTGAAAGGGAGGACTAAA
>NW_027265043.1:0-12790 GCF_036320965.1 Panulirus ornatus
TAGGTCGGAGAGTTTCAGGAAGGACAGGAAGAGAGGCTTGGGACGAGAGTTAGGCAAGGCAGGAGAGAGAGGTTTTGGACGAGAGTTAGGGGGGACTGAGAGATAACTAGGGACGAACTTAAAATGGAATCAGAGAGAGAGGCTTGGACGAGAGTCCAGCTGTAACAGGGAGAGAGAGGCTTGAGACGAGAAGTCAGGCTGGACAGGAAGAGAGGCTTGGACGAGAGTCAATCTGGACAGGAAAGAGAGGCTCCATCACTAAATGCAGGCTGGAGAGGAGACAGGTAGGAACGAGGTGAGGCAGGAAAGAGGTAGAGGCTTGGGACGAGAGTAAGGCAGAACAGGAGAGGAAGAGGGATGGAACCGAGAGTCGCAGGACAGAGAGAGAGACTTGGGGACCGAGAGTCAGGCTGGACAAGAAGAGAGTGGGGGGCTTGGGACGAGAGTCGGCAGAAACGGAGAGAGAGGCTTGGACGAGAGTCAGGTAAGACAGGAGAGAGAGGCTTGGGGCGAGAGTCAGCTGGACAGGAGAGAGAGTTTGGACGAGAACTCAGGCTGGACAGGAGAAAGACTGATACGAGATTCCAGGGTGGAACAGTGAGAGAGGCTTAGGACGATCAGGAAGGACAGGAGAGAGAGTCTTGGAACAAGAGTCAGGCAGGACAGGAGAGAGAGGTTTGTGACAGAGTCAGTAAGGACAGGAGAGAGAGGCTTGGACGAGAGTCAGTAAGACAGGAGAGAGAAGGCGTGGGTCGAGAAGTTCAGGCTGGACAGGAGAGAGAGGTTGGGACGAGAGTCAGGTTGGACAGAGAGAGAGGCTTGATATGAATTCAAGGGTGGACAGGAGAGAGAGCTTAGGACGAGTCAGGAAGACAGGAGAGAGAGGTTGGAACGAGAGTCAGGCAGGACGGAGAGAGAGTTGGTGACGAAGTCCAGGAAGGGACAGTAGAGAGAGCTTGGGACGAGAGTCAGCAGGACAGGAAGGGAGGTTGGGACGAGAGTGAAGCAGACATGAGAGCAGAGGAATGAGACAGAGTCGGCAGCAGGAGAAGAGAGGCTTCGACCGAGAGTCAGGCTTGGACTAGGAGAGAGAGAGGCTTGGACGAGAGTCAGGCAGACAGTAGACACCAAAGAGAGGCTTGGGACGAGAGTCAGCTGGACAGAAGAGACAGGCTTGGAAGAGAGTCCAGGAACGACAGAAGAGGGAGGCTGTGGAAGAGAGCAGCAGACAGGAGAGATAGGCTTGGGAAGAGAGTCAGGCAGGACAGGGGAGAGAAGCTTAGGACGCGTTTAGGCCGGACAGGAAAGAGAGGCTGGGACGAGAGTCAGGCTGGAAGGGGGAGAAGCTTGGGATAAAGAATCAATGCAGAACAGCAGAGAGAGTCTGGGGACGAGCGTCAGGAACGACAGAAGAGAGAGTCTTGGGAAGAGAATCAGCAGGACAGGAGAGATATGGCTTGGGACGAGAGTCAGCAGGGACAGGGAGAGAAGCTTAGGACGCGTTAGCAGGACAGGAAAGAGAGGCTTGGGAACGAGATTCAGGCTGGACGAGGGGGGAGAAGCTTGGGATAAGAATCATCGAACAGCATAGAGAGTCTTGGTACGAGAGTCAGGAACGACAGAAGATAGAGGCTTGGGGACGAGAGGCAGCAGACAAGAGATAGGCTTGGGAAGAGAGTTCAAGCTGGACAGGAAAGAGAGATCTTAGGACAATCAGGCAGGAAAGGAGAGAGAGGCCTTGGGGACTAGATTTCCAGGCAATTCAGGAGAGAGAGGCATGACGAGAGGCAGGCCTGGAGAGGAGAGAGAGTGCTTTGTGACGCGAGTCAGGAAGAAAAGAGGACAGGAAAAAGAGGTGGGACGAGAGTCAGGCTGACTGGAGAGAGAGGCTTGGGACGAGAGTCAGGCAGGACATGAGAGATGCTTGGTACGAGAGACAGCAAGACAGAGAAAAGTCATGGACGAGAGTCAGCAGGACGGGAGAGATGAGGCCTTGGGACGAGAGTCCCAGCAGGGACAGGTGAGAGAAGGCTAGGGAAGAGAGTCATGGTGGACAAGAGAGAGGCTTGTGACGAGAGTCAGGCAGGAACAGGAGAGAGAGGATTGGGACGAAGTCAGGCAGACAGGAGAGAGAGGCTTGGGACGAGAGTCATGGTGGACAGGAGAGAGAGTGCTTAGGTCCCGAGATTCAGGCTAGGACAGGAGAGATAGGCTTGGACAGTCAGGCCAGGGCAGGAGAGAGAAAGTTTAGGACGAGAGTTAGTGGGACTGGAGAGAAGAGGCTTGGGAGACGATACTTTAAAATGGACAAGAAAGAGAGGCTTGGGACGGAGAGTCAGGCTGTACAGAGAGAGAGGCTTGAGACTAGAGTCAGGCTTGACAGGAGAGATGAGGCTTGGGACGAGAGTCAATCTGGAACAGGAGAGAGAGGCTATCATACGAGATTCAGGCTGGACAGAGAAGAGAAGGTTAGGACGAGTGAGGCAGGACAGGAGAGAGAGGCATGGGCAGAGTCAGGCTGGCCAACGAATAGAGTGGCTAGGGACGAGAGTCGGCAGAAAACGGAAGAGATGCTTGGCAAATAGAGTCAAGGTAAGACAGGAGAGAGAGGCTTGGGACGAGAGTCAGGCGGGACAAAGAGAGGTATTGGGAACGAAAGTCAGGCTGGAACAGAGATCGAGGCTTGAATACGAGATTCCCCGGGTGGACCAGGAGAAGAACAGGCTTAGGACGAGTCAGGAAGGACAGGAGAGAGAGGCTTGGACGAGAGTCAGGCAGACAGGAGAAGAGAGGGCTTGTGACGAGAGTTATGAAGGAAAGGAAGGAGAGGCTTGTAACGAGAGTCAGGCAGGACCGGAGGGAGTAGGTTGGGACGAGAGTGAAGTAGGGACCTGAGACTTAGAATGAGACGAGAGTCGGCAGGACAGGAAAGAGAGGCTTGCGACGAGAGAGTCAGGCGTGGACAGGATAGAGAGGCTTAGGACGGGAGACCGGCAGACACGTAGGACAGGAAAGAGCAGGCTTGGGACGAGAGTCAGCAGGACAGGAGAGAGAGGCTTGGGACGATACTTAGAATGGACAAGAGAAGAGAGGCTTGGGACGAGAGCAGGCAGGACAGGAAATAGGCTTGGGACGAGAGTCGGCTTTACAAGAGAGAGTGGCCTGTGACGAGAGTTCAGGCAGGGCAGGAGAGAGAGGACTGGATGAGAGTCGGTAATAACAGTAGAGAGAGGCTTATGGACGAGAAGACAGGCTGGAGAAGGAGGAGAGTGACTTGGGGGAACGAAAGTCAGGCCTGGACAGGAGAGAGTGGGCTTGGGACGAAGTCAGGCAGGACATAAGAGAGAGGCTTGGGACGAGAGTCAGCAAGACAGGAGAGAGAGGCTTGGTATGAAGTAACGCATGGACAGTAGAGAGAGCTTGTGACTAGAGTCAGTAAGAAAAATGAGGAAAGGAGAAAGAGGTTTTGGGACGAGATTTCAGGCCTGACTGGAGATAGAGGCTTGGGACAAGTCAGGCAGTACAGGAGATAGAGCGTTTTTGTTGGGACGATATACAGGAAGACAGGAGAGAGAATCTTGGGGTCGAGTACACTCATTAAAGGAGAGAGAGTCTTGGGTACGAGAGTCGGCTCGACAAGGAGAGAGAGGCTGGACCGAGAGTCGGCAGGACAGGCGATGAGAGGCTTGGGATGAGAGTCAGGTGGACAGGAAGAGAGGCCTGTGTCAGAGTCAGGCAGGACAGGAGAGAATGGATTGGGACAGAGTCAGGCAGGACAGGAAAAAGAGTGGCTTGGGACGAAAAGAGTCATATGTTGACAGGAGAGAGAGCTTAGGTCGAGAGTCAGGCAGGACAGCGAGAGAGGCTTGGACGAGTCAGGCGGGGCAGGAGAGAGAAGTTTTGACGAGAGTTAGTGGGACTGGAGAGAGAGGCTTGGGACGATACTTAAAAGGACAAGAAAGAGAGCTTGGGACAGAGTCGGTGTACAGGAGAGAGAGAGCTTGAACAGAGTCAGCTGGACTGGAGAGAGAGGCTTGGGACGAAGGTAATCTGACAGGAGAGAGAGGCTACAAACAGATCACAGGCTGGCAGGAGAGAGAATTAGGACGAGGAGGGCAGGACAGGAGAGAGAGGCTTGGGGACGAGATCAGCTGACAAGATTAGAGTGGCTGGGACGAGAGTCGGCAAGAAACGGAGAGAGAGGCTTGCAAAAAGAGTCAGGTAAGACAGGAAGAGAGGCCTTGGGACGAGAGTCCAGCTGGACAGGAGAGAGAGTTGGGACGAAAGTCAGGCTGGACAGGAGAGAGTGGCTTATACAGATCGGGTGACGGGGGAGAGACAGGCTAGACGAGTCAGGAAGGACAGGAGAGAGAGGCTTGGGACGAGAGTCAGGCAGGACAGGAGAGAGAGGCTTGTGACGAGAGTTCGGAAGGAAAGGAGAGAGAGGCTCGTACGAGAGTCGCAGGACAGGAGGAGAGGTTGGGACGAGAGTGAAGTAGGCATGAGACAGAGGAATGAGACAGAGTCGGCAGACAGGAAAGAAGGCTTGCGACGAGAGTCAGCTGGACAGAAGAGAGGCTTAGGAACTAGAGTCAGGCAGGAAGTCGGACAGGAAAGAGAGGCTTGGGACGAGAGGTCAGGCTGGACGGAGAGAGAGGCTTGGGACGATACTTAAATGACAAAGAGAGAGGCTGGGACGAGAGGCAGGCAGGACAGGAATAATAGGCTTGGGCGAGAGTCAGCTTGTCAAAAGAGAGTGGCCTGGACGAGAGTCAGGCAGGGCAGGAGAGAGAGGACTGGAATGAGAGTCGTATACAGGAGAGAGAGGCGCTTATGACGAGAGTCAGGCTGACAAGAGAGAGTGACTTGGGACGAAAGTCCTGCTGACAGGAGAGAGGGCTTGGGACGAGAGTCGAGGCAGGACAAAGAAGTATGGGATTGGACGAGATTCCAGTAGTCGGAGAGAGAGGCTTGTATGATAGTAACGCTGGACAGGAGAGAGAGGCTTGGGACTATAGTCAGTAAGAAAAAAGAGGACAGAGAAAGAGGTTGGGACGAGATTCAGGCTGACTGGAGAGAGAGAGCTTGGGACGAAGAGTCAGGCAGGACAGGAGAGAGAGGCTTGGGCCGATAACCAGGGCAAGACAGGAAAGAGAAATCTTGGGGCGAGTCCCGCATAAAGGAAGAGACAGTCTTGGGACGAGAGTCGGCTAGACAAGAGAGAGGCTTGGGACGAGAGTCGGCGGACAGGAGAGAGTGGCTTGGATTAAAGTAATGTGGACAGAGAGATGAGGCCTGTTCGAGAGTCCAGGCAGACAGGAGAGAAAGGATTGGGACAGAGTCAGCAGAACAGGAAAGAGTGGCTTGGGACGAGAGTCATGGTGGACAGGAGAGGAGAGGCTAGGGTCGAGAGTCCGGCAGGAATAGAGAGAGAGTGCGTGGGCCGAGAGTCCAGGAAGGCAGGAGGTGGGGAGAGGGTTTGGACGAGAGTGAGTGGGACTGGAGAGAGAGGCTTGTGCGATACTTTAGAAAGGTCAAGAGAGAGAGGCGTGACGAAGGCAGCTGTATAGGAGAGAGAGGCTTGAGACGAGAGTCAGGCCATGGACAGAGAGAGAGGCTTGGGACGAACAAGCTGACAGAGAGAGAGGCTTGATACGAGATTCCAGTTGGACCGGAAGAGAGAAGGTTTAGGTCGAGTTAGGGCAGGACAGAGGAAGGCTTGGGACGGAGAGTCTGGCAGGGAACAGGAGAGTGAGGCACAAAGGAGAGAGAGGGATGGAAACAGTGTCAGCAGAGAGGAGAGAGGCCTTGGGACGAGAGTAACGCTGGACAAGAGAGAGTGCTTGGGACGAGAGGTCAGCAGAACATGAGGAGAGGCTTGGGACGAGATTCAGGCTGCTCAGAGAGAGAGGTTGGACGAGAGTCAGGCTGGACAGGAGAGATGAGGCTGAGTACGAGAGTCAGGTGGACAGTAGAGAGAGGCTTAGGACGAGTCAGAAGGTCAGGAAGGAGCTTGAGACAGAGTCAGGCAGGACAGGCAGAGAGGCTTGTGACTAGAGTCAGGCAAGGACGGAAGAGAGGCTTTTGAAGAAATCAGGCAGGAACAGGCGAGAGAGGCTTGTACGAGATCAGGTGGACAGGAGAGAGAGGCTTGGGACGAGAGTCCAGGCAGGACAGGAGGGAGACGTTTTTGGACGAGAGTCGAAGCAGGACATGAACAGAAAAAGGTGGACATTAGAAAGAGCTAGTCGAAGAGAGCAAGCAGGATAGAGAGAGAGGCTGGGTCGAGAGTCAAGCAAGAAGGAGAGAGAGGGTTTGGACCGAGAGTCGGCATGACAGAAGAGAGAGGTTGTGAAGAAGATCAGGGAGGACAAGGAGGGAGACGTTTGTTACAAGAGTCAAGCAGACATGAGACAGAGAAATGGGTGGACATCAGAGAGAGGTTAGGTCGAGAGTCAGGCAAGGAAAGTAGAGAGAGGCTTGGACGAGAGCAGCGCAAGGCAGAGAGAGAGGGTTTGGACTAGATGAGGGGGGACTGGAGAGAGAGGCATGGACATATTTATAGATGGACAACATAGAAATGAGCTTAGGGACGAGAGCGAGGATTACAGAGTGAGAGGCATGAGACGAGAGTCTGGCTGGATGGAGAGAGAGGCTGGGACGAGAGTCAGGCAGGACAGAGAGAGAGGCCTGTGAAGAGATTCAGGCAGGCAGGCGAGAAGGCTTGGGAACGAAAGAGTCAGGCTGGAAACGAGAGGAGGCTTGGGGACGAGGAGTCGGCAGGACAGAAGAGAGAGGCCTTAGGACGAGAGTCAGGCCTGGTCAGGAGAGAGAGGCTTGGAACGAGTCAGGCAGGACAGAGGATAGGAAAGAGAGGCTTGGGACGAGGGTCAGGCTGGACAGGAGAGAGACGCTTGGACGAGAGTCAGGCACGAGAGAATAGAAGAGGCTTGGGACGAGAAGTCAGGCTGGAACAGGTAGAGAGATGCATTTGGACGAGAGACAGGCAAGGCAGAGAGAGAGGTTTGGACGAGAGTAGGGGGGGACTGAGAGAGAGGCTTGGGACGATATTTAGAATTGGACAACATAGAAAGGCTTGGGACGAGAGCAGGGCTGTACAAGAGAGAGAGGCTGAGACGAGAGGTCAGGCTGATAGGAGAGAGAGGCTTGGGACGAGAGTCAAGCAGACAGGAGGAAGAGAGCTTGTGAAGGAGATTTCAGCAGGACAGGCGAGAGAGGCTGGGACGAGAGGCAGGCTGGACAGAGAGAGAGGCTTGGGACGAGAGTCGCAGGACAGAAGAGAGAGCTTAGGACGAGAGTCAGGCCTGGACAGGAGAGAGAGGCTTGGAACGAGTCAAGGCAGGACAGAAGATAGAAAATAGAGCTTGGGACAGGGTTCAAGGCTGGACAGGAGAAGAGACGCTTGACGAGAGGTCAGGCACGAGAGAAGTGAGGCATGGGAACCAGAGACATGCTGGACAGGAGAGAGATGCTTGGGACTAGATTCAGGCTGACATAGAAGAGAGGCTTGATACGAGATTCAGGGTGGACAGGAGAGAGAGGCTAGGACGAGTCAGGTAGGACAGAGAGAGAGGCTTGGACGAGAGTCAGGCAGGACAGGAGGAGAGGCTTGGGGACGAGTTCAAGGCAGGACAGGAGGATAGGAAAGAGAGGCTTGGGACGAGGGACAGGCTTGGACCGGGATAGAAGAACGCTTGGGACGAGAGTCCAGGCACGAGAGAAGAGAGAGTCTAGGGACGAGATTCAGGCTGGGACATGAGAGATATGCTTGGGACGCAAGTCAGGCAAGCAGAGAGAGAGGGTAGACGAGAGAGGAGGGGGGACTGGGAGAAAGAGCTTGGGACGATATTTAGAAAGGACAACATAGAAAGGCTTGGGACGAGAGGCGCCTGTACAAGGAAGAGATGCTTGAGACGAGAGTGCCAGGGCTGATAGAGAGAGAGGCATGGGACGAAGTCAAGCAGGACAGAGAGAGAAGGCATTGTGAAGAGATTCAGTGCAGGACAGGGGCGAGAGAGGCTTGGACGAGAGTCAGGCTGGACAGGAGAGAGAGGCTAGGGACGAGAGTCGTCGGCATGACAGAAGAGAGAGGCTTAGACGAAGAGACAGGCTGGACAGGAAGAGAGGCTGGAACGAGTCAGGCAGACAGGAGGATAGGAAATAGAGGCTTGTACGAGGACAGGCTGGACAGAGAGAGACGGCTTGGGAACGAAGTCAGGCACGAGAGAAAGAGAGTGCTATGGGACGAAGAGTCAGAGCAGTACAAGGACGAGATGCTTGGGACTTAGATTCAGGCTGGACAGAGATAGAGGCGTTGATACAGATTCAGGGTGGGACAAGGAGAGAAGAGGCCTTAGACGAGTCAGGTGAGTACAGAGATAGAGAGGCCTTGGGACGAGAGTCAGTCAGGACAGGAGAGAGGAGGCCTTGGGACGAGTGCAGCAGGACAGTAGGGAAAGGAAAGAGAGGCCTTGGGACGAGGGTCAGGCTGCACAGGAGAGAGACCTTGGGACGAGAGTCAAGCACGAGAGAAGAGAGAGGCTTGGACGAGAGACAGCTAGGACAGGAAAGAATTCTTGGACTAGAATCAGGCTGGACAGTAAGAGAGAGGCTTGATAAGAGATCAGGGTGTACAGGAAGAGAGGCTTAGGAAACGAGTCAGGTAGGACAGGAGAGAGAGGCTTGGCAAGAGAGTCAGGCAGTACAGGAGAGAGATGCTGGGACGAGATTCAAGGCAGGACAGGCGACAGACGCTTGGTACGAGGAGTCAGGCTGTACAGGAGAGTGAGGCTTGAGACGAGAGGCAGGCTGGCAGGAAGAGAGGTATGGACGGAGAGTCAGTCCTGAACAGAGGAAGGCATTATACGAATTCTAAGGCTGGACGGAGAGAGAGGCTTAGGACGATGTCAGTCAGGACAGGAGGGAGAGCTTGGGACGAGAGTCAGGCCAGGACAGGAGAGAGAGGAATGGGACAGAGACCGGCACGACAGGAAGAGAGGCTTAGCCGAGACTCAGGCTGAACAAGATGAGAGTGGCTTGACAGAGTCGGCAAACATGAGAGAGAGCATGGACGAGAGTCAGGTAGTACAGGAGCGAGTTGCTTTGGGACAAGAATCTAGCAGAACAGGAAGAGAGAGTGCGTGGGACGAAGAGTAAGGCAGACAGGAGAGAGAGGTTTGGGATTAGAGTCCAGTCTGGACAGAGAGAGAGGCTTGATACAGATTCAGGGAGGACATAGAGAGAGCTTAGGACGAGTCAGGAATGACAGAAGAGAGAGGCTTGGACGAGAGTCCGGCAGGACAGGAAGAGCGGTTTGTGACGAGATCCCCAGTAGGCAGGAAAGGAGGAGAGAGAGGCTTGGGACGAGAGTCATGCAGGACAGGAGATGAGGCTTGGGACGAGAGACTGCTGGACAGGAAGATAGAGGCTTATTGGACCGAGAGTCAGGCAGGACCAGGAGTGATGGCTTTAGGACGAGATCAGGCAGGACATGATACAGAGGAATGAGACGAGAGTCGGCAGGACGGGAGAAAGACTCATGGGACGAGAGCAGGCTTGGACAAGAGAGAGTGGCTTGGGACAAGATCAAGGCAGGACAGAGAGAGAGGAATGGATGGAGAGTCGATAAATTCATGAGAGAGAGGCTTAGGACGAGAATTCAGCTGGGACAGAGAAAGTGGCTTGGGAACGAGATTCAGCTTGTTACAAAGAGAGAGGGCTTGGGAACGAGAGTCAGGCAGGACAGGGAGAGAGGCTTGGGACGAAGAAGACAGGCTAACAGGATAAAGAGTACATGGACGAGAGTCAGGCAGGACAGGAGAGAGAGGCTTGGGACGAGATTCAAGCAGGGAACATGAGAGAGGCTTGGGAACGAGAGTCATGGTGGACACGAAGATGAGGCTTGTGACGAGAAGTCAGGCATGGACAGGAGAGAGAGGATTGGGACGATAGTCAGCAGGACAAGGAGAGAGAGGCATGGGACGAGAGTCATGGTGACAGGAGAAGGATGCTTAGGTCGAGAGTCTGGCAGGACAGGAGAGAGAGAGCTTGGACGAGTCAGGCAGGGCAGGAGATAGAGGTTTTGGACGAGAGTTAGGGGTACTGGAGAGAGAGGCTTAGGACGAATACTTAAAATGGACAAGAAAAGATGCAATGGACGAGAACAAGGCTGTACAGAGAAGAGGCTTGAGACGAGATTTCCGCTGGACAGGAGAGAGAGGCTTGGGACGAGGTCAATCTGACAGGAGAGAGCGGCTCATAAACGAATTCAGGCTGGACCAGGAGAGAGAAGGTTAGGACAGAGTGAGGCATGACAGGAAGGAGAGGCTTGGGACGAGAGTCAGGCTGGACAAGATAGAGTGCTTGGACGAGAGTCGGCAAAACGGAGAGAAGAGAGCTAGGGACTAGAGTCAGGTAAACAGAGAGAGAGGCTTGGAACGAGAGACAGGCTGGACAGGAGAGAGAGGTTTGGGACGCAGAAGTCAGGCATGGACAGGATAAAGGCATTGAGACGAGATCGGGGTGACAGGAGAGAGAGCTTAGGACGAGAGTCAGGCTGGACAAGAGAAATGGCTTGGGAACGAGAGTCAGGCTGTACAAGAGAGAAGGCTTGGACGAGAGTCAGGCAGGACAGGGGGAGAGTGGCTTGGGACGAGAGACAGACAAGACAGAGAAGGGGGGGGAGGGGGTCTGGGGACGAGAACAGGCAGGACAGAGAGAGAGCCCTTGGGACGAGAGTCAAGCTGGACAGGAGAGAGAGGCTTGGACGAAGTCATGTGGAACAAAGAGAGAGAGCTTGTGTCGAGAGTCAGGCAGGAAGGAGAGAGAGGATTGGACGAGCAGGCAGGACAGAGAGAAGGCCTTGGGACGAGAGTCATGGGGACAGGAGAGAGGGGATTAGGTCGAGAGTCAGGCAGGACAGGAGAGAAGAGGCTTGGGACGAACCCAGCAGGGCAGGAAGAGAGGTTTTGGACGAGAGTTTAGTGGGGACTGGAGAGAGAGGGATTGGGACGATACTTAAAATGGACAGAAAGAGAGGCTTGGGACGAGAGTCCAGGCTGTACAAGGAGAAGAGGCTTGAGACGAGAGTCAGGCTTGACAGGAGAGAGAGGCTTGGGGACGAGCGTCAATCTGGACAGAGAGAGAGGCTTCAATACAGATTCAGCTGGACAGGAGAGGAAGAAGGTTAGGACGAGTTAGGCAGGACAGAGAGAGAGGCTTGGGACGAAGAAGTCAGGCTGGACAAGATGAGAGGCGTGGACGAGAGTCGGCAGAAACGGAGAGAGAGGCTTGGGACTAGAAGTCAGGTTAGACAGGAAAAAGAGGCTTGGGACGAGAGTCAGGCTGGACAGGAGAGAGAGGTATGGGACGAAGTCAGCTGGACAGGAGAGAGAGGCTTGATACGTGATTCGGGTGGACAGAGAGAGAGGCTTAGGACGAGTCAGTAAGGAACAGCAGAGAGAGCTTGGCGAGAGTCAGGCAGACAAGGAGATGCTTTGTGACGAGAGTTAGGAAGGAAAGGATGAGAGAGTCTTGTACGAGAGTCAGGCAGGACAGGAGGGAGAGGTTTGGGACGAGAGTGAAGTAGGACGAACAGAGGAATGAGACTAGAGTCGGCCATGACAGGCAAGAGAGGCTTGCGACGAGAGTCAGGCTGGACAGGAGAGAGAGGCTTAGGATGAGAGTCAGGCAGGACAGTAGGACAGGAAAGAGAGGCTTGGGACAGAGTCAGGCTGGACAAGAGAGAGGCTTGGGACGATACTTAGAATGGACAAGAGAGAGAGGCTTGGGACGAGAGCAGGCAGGACAGGAGAGATTAGGCTTGGACGAGAGTCAGGCAGGAACAGGAGAAGAAGCTTGGGACGCGTTAGGCAAGGACAGGAGAGAGAAGGCTTGGACGAGAGTCGGCAGGACAGGAGAGAGAGTCTTGGGACGAAGTCAGCTGACCGATAGAACGCCTTGGACCGAGAGTCAAGCTGGACAGTAAGAGAGACTTAGGACGAGTCAGCAAGAAAAGGAGAGAGAGGCTTGGGACGAGATTCAGGGCAGACAGGAGAAATAGTCTTGGATGAGAGTCAGCTGAGAGGAGAGAGAGTCTTGTAACGAGAGTCAGGCTCTAAAGGGAGAGAGGGAGGTTTAGGACGAGTCAGGCAGGACAGGAGAGAGAGGCTTAGAAGAGAGATCCAGGCGGACAGGAGTGAAGAGGCCTTGGACGAAGACAAAGGCTGGACAGGAGAGAGAGGCTTGGAACGAGAGTCATCAGGACATAGGATAGGAAAGAGAGGCTTGGACGAGGGTCAGGCTGGCAGGAAAGAGACCTTGGGACAGAGTCGGCACGACAGAAGAGAGAGCCTTGGACGAGAGTCAGATCTGACAAGAGAGAGTGGCCTTGGGACGAGGGTCGGCAGAACGGGAGAGAGAGGCTTGGGATGAGCGTCAGGAAGGACAGGAAGAGTGCCTAGGACAGAGAAATCTGGCAGGACAGGAGAGAGAGGCTTGGACGAGAGTCAGCTGCACAGGAGAGAGAGGTTTGGACGAGAGTCCCATGCTGGACAGGAGAGGAGGCTTGATACGAAGATTCAGGGTGGACAGTAAGAGAGAGGCTTAGGACGAGTCAGGTAAGGAACAGGAGAAAGGCTTGAGACGAGAGTCAGGCAGGACAGGCCGAGAGAGGCTTGTGACGAGAGTCAGGCAGGACAGGAGAGAGAGGCTCTTTGAAGAGAATTCAGCAGGACAGGCGAGAGAGGCTTGGACGAGAGTCAGTGTGGAA